>NC_080164.1:103878168-104163576 GCF_950295315.1 Erinaceus europaeus | reverse complement strand
CCTATGAAGTGACTCCCCTGCAGGTGGGGAATAAAGCGGCTGGTCCTTGAGCTTTGTGCCATGTGCGCTTAACCAGCTGTGGTACCACCCGGCTCCCCAGTGTTTCCTTTTTATAAATAAATAATAAAAAAAAAGAAAATAGCTCAGCAGGAAGCCTGCTAGAAGGGGATGTTCCAGCCCCTGGGGACTGGTTCGGGGGGGGGGGGGAGGGGGAAGGGTCAGCTCAGAAATAATGGAAAGATTTCCCTTTCTTTGCCCCCCTGACCTCCATTTGTCAGCCTAAGAGTGAGTTATGGGACTCTATTATGGTGTCACTCTGTCCAGCCCATGTTCATCCTCCTACAGACAGCCTAGTATCCTACCCTATCCAGAGAATCTCAGCTGGCAAGCTGCTGCTTTTGGAGCTCACGCCAACTGCTGCTTTCAAGTCACCATTTTTGGCTCCGCCCTCCTCTTTTCATAATGTTTATACAAATAGACTTTTATGCCTTAGGCACCAAAGGTCTCAGGTCCAATCTCTTTAACACCATTTTATAAGCCAGAGCTGAGCAGTGCTCTGGTAGAAAAAAAAAAAAGAAAAGAAAATTTTATTGAGCTACCCAAAATAAAATAAAGTATGTATAGTGAGAAGATTTCACAGTGCATAAATACAAATTACCTCAGTTAAATTTGATCCTTTTGTAAGGATAAATCAAGAAATGCTTTGTTTACTTGTTCATTCTTTTACCTTGCAGTGATTAGGTAGTATGATATGCATGATTTATAGAAGAAAAAACCTAAGGGAGCAAGCAAGAATGCTGAAAAGAGCAAAGTGTTCTAGATATCAGATACTAGATTAAGTTTATTATTGTGTTAGTATGCTGCTGCTGTAGACATAGGTCACTGGGGAGAAGAGTAATTTCAGAAGTGTATTTCTGTATATGAGACAAAAGTGTAATTCCATGAATCTTCCCCACCTGCAGGTGGAGAGCAGGCGCCCAAACCTGAGTCCTTACACATGGTAACATTTGGACCTTGAGAGCTTGTTTGGAGGTTCTAGCAGGGAAGTGCAGCTACTCTTACACCCTTGACCAAAGACATGTCCTCGATCTGTCTCTATTGGGAAAGGCCATCCTCGACAACCTAGCTTGAAGCTGTGGGAGGAAGGGAAAATCTGCTTAGCCAGCCAAATCAGCCTAATCAACCCTTGCAATCAATGGGGTGAAAGATGTCGCAGCCAGATCACTTTCACATCCTACATGCTAACATTTATACTTAACCAGGTTCACTGCTACTATCCAGTTCTCTGAGGTGGGTTTTTTTTTTTTTTTTTTTGCCTCCAGGGTTATCAGTGGGGCTCTGTGCCTACATCACAAATCCATTGTTTCTGGTAGCCGTTTTTTCCATTTTGTTGTTGTTATTGCTGCTGTTGTTGGAGAGGACAGAGGTAAATCGAGAGAGGTGGGGAAGACAGAGAGGGGGAGAGACAGATACCTGCAGACCTGCTTCACCACCTGTGAAGCAACCACCTTGCAGTTGGGGAGCCAGGGGATTGAACTGGGATTCTTTTTAAGTTTTTTTTTTTCTTTTTTTTTAAATTTATTTTTTATTTAAAAAAGGATAAATTAACAAAACCATAGGGTAGAAGGGGTACAACTCCACACAGTTCCCACCACCCAATCTCCATATTCCATCCCCTCCCCAATAGCTTTCCCATTCTCTATCCCTCTGGGAGTATGGACCCAGGATCGTTGTGGGTTGTAGAAGGTAGAAGGTCTGGCTTCTGTAATTGCTTCCCCGCTGAACATGGATGTTGACAAGTCAGTCCATACTCCCAGTCTGCCTTTCTCTTTCCCTAGTAGGGTGGGTTTCTGGGGAAGTGGCGCTCCAGGACACATTGGTGGGGTCATCAGTCCAGGGAATCCTGGCCAGCATCCCGATGGCATCTGGAACCTGGTGGCTGAAAAGAGAGTTAACATATAAAGCCTAACAAATTGTTGAGCAATCATGGACCCAAAGGTTGGAATAGTGAAGAGGAAGTGTTAGGGGGCTGCTCACTGCAAACTCTAGTGTACTTCTGCTTTCAGGTATATATTTTGCAGTAGTTTATGGATAAGTGTGAACATATGTTCTCTCTCACAGAACCTGGTCTATATCTAGGTTTTGGGACTTTGTTAGAAAGTGAACCACCTGGGATGGAATTAGAGAATACTATGAAAGGAAAGGTCTCACCCAAGTGATGAAGCTGGAGGGTTGTTGTTCCACATGTGAAGTCTCTGGACACAGTATGAGCTGAAGCATGTTGAGGTGGCAATCGTTGTGTTGATTAGGTTGCGATTGGAAGATGCAGTATTATTTGATATGGATTGGTAGAGGCATGCGGGAGAGTGGGCCCTATCCTAAGGTTCCAGGACTGGGGGAAGTAGAGGCTCTATATTGGACATGTGAGGTTCCTGCTATCTTAGAGTTCAAAAAGACAATGGATAGTTAATGTTATCATCATATTATTTGGTAATTAGGTTAACTTTGAAAAGTCCTTTTGTTAGGGTTTGCTGTATAGTACCCAGTATCTTGTATATAGCTGTGCCATTGGTTGCTTCTGATCTACTTGGTCTAGGCTTTTGAGAGAGTCTGCATATCAAATACACAGCCTATATATTAAAAAGACTCAGTTTGTGTTTTAAAAACTTCGAGACATACAATTAATTTTCCCCCTCTCATATTAGTTAACTAGTGATTTATATGACTACACTTTACTAGGAGTGTACATAAACACCCTTTCCACCACCAAAAAGACTGTCCCATCCCACCCACCCATCCCCACCCCCCACCGGCCCAGGAAGCTGCATGTACCCCTCACCACAGGGTTTTTACTTTGGTGCCCTAATTTCAATTTAGTCAGATCCTGCTTTTAGTTTCCCTTTCAGATCATCTTTCTCAACTTCTGTTGATGAGTGGGATCATCCATACTCATCTTTATCTTTCTGACTTAGCTCACTTAACATAATTCCTTCTAGCTCTGTCCAAGATAGGTCAGAGAAGGTGGGTTCATTGTTCTTGATAGCTGTATAGTCTTCCATTGTGTATATATACCACAGCTTTCTCAGCCACTCATCTATTGTTGGGCACCTGGGTTGCTTCCAGGTTTTAGCTATTATGAATTGTGCTGCTATGAACATAGGAGTACACACCTCTTTTTGGTTGGATGTTATGGCGTCCTTGGGGTATATAACCCCAGGAGAGGAATTACTGGATCATATGGGAGGTCCATGTCTAGCCTTGTGATAGTTCTCCAGACTGCTCTCCACAGAGGCTGGACCAATTTACATTCCCACCAGCAGTGTAAAAGGGTTCCTCTGTCCCCACAGCCTCTCCAGCATTTGTTGCTGCTGTCCTTTTTGATGTATGCCATTCTTACAGGAGTGAGGTGGTATCTCAATGTTGTCTTAATTTGCATTTCTCTGACAATCAGTGAGCTAGAGCAGTTTTTCATATGTTTGTTAGCCTTTGCATCTCCTCTGTAAATGTTTTGTTCATAACCTCTGCCCATTTTTGGATGGGGTTATTTGCTTTTTTGGTGCTAAGTTTGCTGAGCTCTTTATATATTTTGGTGATTAGTTTCTTGTCTGCTGTGTGGCATGTGAAGATCTTCTCCCATTCTGTGAGGGGTCTCTTTATTTTTTTAATAGTTTCTTTGGCTGTGCAGAAGCTTTTCAATTTGATGTAGTCCCATTGGTTTGTTTCTGCTTTAGTCTTTCTTGCAATTGGGTTTATTTCATCAAAGATGTCCTTGAGATGTAGGTGGAAAAGTGTTTTACCAATGTCTTTCTCTAAGTATTTGATTGTTTCTGGTCTAACCTCCAGGTCTTTGATCCATTTGGAGTTAATTTTTGTTTCTGGTGAGATAAAGTGGTTCAGTTTCATTCTTCTGCATGTTACAACCCAGTTTTTCCAGCACCATTTATTGAAGAGAGCCTCGTTCTTCCATTTAATGCTTTGGGTCCCCTTATCAAAAATTAGATGCCCATAGGTGTGGGGATTTATTTTTGGGCTTTCAGTTCTGTTCCACTGGTCTGTGTGCCTATTTTTGTTCCAGTACCATGCTGTTTTGATGATGATGGCTTTATAATATAGTTTGAGATCTGGGAGTGTGATGCCTCCATTTCTGTTTCTTTTCCTCAAGATGGTTTTTTTGTTTTTTTTTTTTTTGCAATTCTAGGTGTTTTCATGTTCCAGATAAATGATTTTAGTGTTTGTTCTATTCTCTTAAAGAAGCTTGGTGGAACTTTGATGGGTATTGCATTAAATTTGTATATGGCTCTGGGGAGAATATTCATTTTGATATTTATTCTTCCAGTCCATGAGCGTGGGATATCTTTCCATTTCTTGGTATCAGTTTCTATTTATTTGAGTAGTGGCTAATAGTTTTCAGTATACAAGTCTTTCACTTCTTTGGTCAACTTTATTCCTAGGTATTTTATTGATTTTGCTGAAACAGTAAGGGGGAGTGATTTCTGGATGTCTTCTTCAGATTTAATGTTTGCATAAATAAATGCCACTGATTTTTGTACATTGATTTTGTAGCCTGATACCTTGCTATATTGCCTAATAACTTCCAGTAGTTTTCTGCTGGATTCTTTAGGTTTTTCTATGTATACTGTCATATCATCTGCAAATAGTGAGAGCTTGACTTCTTCCCTTCCAATCTGTATTCCTTTGATTTCTTTCTCTTGCCTGATTGCTATGGCAAGAACTTCCATTACTATGTTGAAGAGTAACGGTGACAGTGGACAGCCCTGTCTAGTCCCCGATCAGAGGGGGAATGCTTTCAGCTT
The DNA here is from genome assembly GCF_950295315.1 of Erinaceus europaeus. Classification (NCBI taxonomy): domain Eukaryota; kingdom Metazoa; phylum Chordata; class Mammalia; order Eulipotyphla; family Erinaceidae; genus Erinaceus; species Erinaceus europaeus. Next base: position 104,158,762 of record NC_080164.1, on the reverse strand, counting down.
CTGTCCATTGAGTATGATGTTGGCTGTAGGTTTGCTATATATGGACTCCACTAACTTGAGGAATTTCCCATCTGTTCCCATTTTTTTGTAGAGTTTTGAGCATGAATGGGTGTTGGATTTTGTCAAAGGCTTTCTCTGCATCTATTGAGATAATCATGTGGTTTTTGGCTTTGCTTTTATTGATGTGGTGAATGACATTGATTGACTTACGGATGTTGAACCAGCCTTGCATTCCTGGGATGAATCCCACTTGGTCATGATGAACAATCTTTTTGATGTGCTGCTGTATCCAGTTGGCCAAGATCTTGTTTAATATTTTGGCATCTATGTTCATCAGAGATATTGGTCTGTAGCTTTCCTTTTTTGTTCTGTCCCTATCAGCTTTTGGTATCAGGGTAATGTTGGCTTCATAGAAGGTGGAAGGGAGTATTTTTGTTTTTTCAATCTTATGGAAAAGCTTAAGAAGTATGGGTACTAACTGTTTCCTGAAAGTTTTGTAGAATTCGTTTGTGAAGCCATCTGCTACAGGACTTTTGTTGTTGGGGAGATTCTTAATAACAGTTTCAGTTTCTTTTCTGTGATTGGTGCATTTAGGTTTTGTAGTCCTTCTTGGTTCAGTTTTGGAAGGACATATGTTTCTAGGAATTGTTCCATTTCTTCCAGATTCTCTAGCTTGGTGGCGTATAGTTCTTCATAGAAGTTTTGCATGATTCTCTGGATTTCTGTGGTGTCAGTTTTGATATCTCCTCCATCGTTTACAATTCTATTAATTTGAGTCTTCTCTCTTTTTTGTTTGGTGAGTCTGGCTAGGGGTTTGTCAATTTTGTTTAATCTTTCAAAGAACCAACATTTGGATTCATTGATCTTCTGTATGGTTCTCTTATTTTCGATGTTGTTTATTTCTGCTCTAATTTTAGTGATTTCTGTCCTGGTTGCTTTAGGGTTCCTTTGTTCCTCTTCCTCTAAGTCCTGGAGGTGTGCAGTAAGGTCGTTCATTTGAGCTTTTTCTTGTTGTTTTATATGTGATTGTATGGCTATAAGTTTCCCTTTCAATACTGCTTTAGCTGTGTCAGAAATATTTTGATAAAATATTTATTCCCGGGGGTCGGGTGGTGGTGCAGCGGGTTAAGCGCATGTGGCGCAAAGCGCAGGGACCGGTGTAAGGATCCTGGTTCGAGCCCCCAGCTCCCCACCTGCAGGGGAGTCGCTTCACAGGCGGTGAAGCAGGTCTGCAGGTGTCTGTCTTTCTCTCGCCTTCTCTGTCTTCCCCTCCTCTCTCCATTTCTCTCTGTCCTATCCAACAACGAATTGCGTCAACAAGGGCAATAATAATAACCACAACGAAGCTACAACAAGGGCAACAAAAGGGGGAAAAATGGCCTCCTGGAGCGGTGGATTCATGGTGCAGGCACCGAGCCCAGCAATAACCCTGGAGGAGGAAAAAAAAAATTATTTATTCCCTTTTGTTGCCCTTGTTTTATTGATGCCATTGTTGTTCAGTAGGACAGAGAGAAGTAGAGGAGGGGAAGACAGAGAGGGGGAGAGAAAGACACCTGCAGACCTTCTTCACCACCTGTGAAGCGACCCCCCTGCAGATGGGAAGCCGGGGGCTTGAACTGGGATCCTTATGCAGTTCCTTGTGCTTTGCGCTATTTGCACTTAACCCACTGCGCTACCGCCTGACTCCCCTATCATCCAACTCCCCTAGAACTGGGATTCTTAAGCTTGTTCTTTTTGCCATGTGCACTTAACCCAGTGTGTTACCACCAGACCCCCTGAAGTGTTTTTTCAATGGCAGGTATGGGGATTTTTGTCCATTAGACTTGGTCATATTATCTTGAAATTATTTGAACTCATTTTGAAACATTTTCAATCTTTGATGTTCATTTTGTCTTTAAAATGCTGCAGAAGACAAAATATTTGAAAGTTTATATATTTTTTGTGTGGCCCTTCAGTTTTCTTTTCCACATTTATCACAGATGATTTCTTGAAGAAGAAAACAAACAAACAAACAACCCCCCCCCCCATAAAAACAGTATCAAAACACCTAAGGCATAAGAATGCTGAAAAAAATGTTCTGTCACAAAGTGGAGTACTCTTTATATCTTACATAAACAGAATGATAATTTCCTATCAGTGTAACAATACTTCATAGCCTTGAGAATATCATACATTACAAAAGACAGTACCACTAAATGTAGGTGAGGATCTGAGGAAAGAGGGGAAACTTCTGCATTGCTGGTAGGAGTGTAAATTGGTTTAACCCTGTGGAAAACAGACTGGATATTTCCTTTTCTACATCTTGGATGGAACTTGAAGGTATCATGCTAAATGAGATAATCCAAAAAGAAAAGGGCAAACACTGAATCTGAATGATTTCAATTATAGGTGGAACTTGAGAAATAAGGACAGAGTGGAGAAACACAAAGTGAAATTTAGTCTTGGTGTATTATATTGCACTAAAGCAAAGAACTGTGAGGAAGGAGGCTAGGTTAGGGGAGAAAAGAACCTTGGGGTCATGGTGCATGATGGTGGAAAAGGACCTAAGTGTTCTGTAGAGAACTTTCACAGAGAGATGTGAAATTGTACCCAAGTGTCAACAACTGTAATGTAAATCACTAAGTCCCCAATAAAAATGCTTAATTTTTTTTTTTGGCAGTACAATGTATTGCCATTTTGGAATGTGTGTGAAAGTACTTCAGTTTGCCTGCTGCTGCTACTGTTTATCATATAATGTGATAGACATAAGCTCAATGAGGTTTCTGATATCTCTTTTTTTCTATAAGCAGATAATCTGAGTGAGACTTTGAAGAAACTGAAGATAACAACTTTTGACCAAACTGAGGATAGTTTAGAAGGATGTTTGGATTGTCTTCTTCAAGCTCTGGCTCAAAATAGTAAGTTCATTATGGTTACTTGTGTCACAAACAAACAAAATCAGATTATTTTCATTCAAAAATTGGTATGTCCTTTAGAACATAAGTTGCATTCATGTGACTTGACTTCTTAAGAATTTCATTCCTGTGTACTGAGATTGTTTTGCATGTTTTTCCCCTTAAGGCCCTTTCTCATACCTGAGAAACTGAAAGCAAACTAATGGAAAGGAAGAATGGACTGGTTGGCAGCACAGATATTACCACCATTTCTAGGGAAACTTACTTTATTCCACAGATAACCATCACAGCTGTTTTCTTCTTTCTCCCTTGCACAGTTGGGTCCTCAGTGAGCATGCTTGATTTCACTCCTCTGAGCCACTTTCTCATGTACACAGATGGAGGAAGAGACACCACAGCCTTGGAGCTTCCTCTGGTGTCATCACTCCATTTATTGTGGTTTGCTGTGAGCATGTTCATGACCAGGCTTATACCATACCCTGTGAGCTGTCCCTCAAGCCCTGAGTGTTCTCCTGTTAACACCTGTATTTGTGTTTTTGGCCTGGATTCCACCACTCCTGTCTGAAGTTTTCATTCTTTTTATTACTTCCAAATACCTGTGTCTATCAAGATAAAGGGATGAGGTGCCACAGTAGCACTGCTCTGCCATCTGTGGTACTTTGCTAAGCTGCTGTCTTGTGGTGCTAGGTTTCAAGCCAGTAGCTGCTTGCGTAGTGAGGTGCTAGCCTTCCTCCCCATTTAAACTATATTCCAGTCCAGAAAAGACTGATTTTGTATGAAAGCAGACTGGGGCAGTGGAAAGAGTTGGGAGTGTAATACATTTTATTTTTCTGAGATTTTTTTTTTTTTGCCTCCAGGGTTATTGCTGGTGCTCAGTGCCTGCACTGTGAATCCACTGATCCTAGAGGCCATTTTTTCCCATTTTGTTACTCTTGTTGTTATTGTTGCCATTGCTGTTAGTATTGTTGAATAGGACAGAGAGAAATTGACAGCAGAGGGGAAGACAGAGGGGGAGAGAAATAAACACCTGTTTCACTGCTTGTGAAGTGACCCCCCTGCAGGTGGGGAGCCGGGGATTCAGTTCAAACCTGGATCCTTGCCCTGATCCTTGCGCTTTGCGCCATGTGTGCTTACCCTGCTGCTGCCTGGCCCAGGATTTTTCTGAGACTTTATGGTTACTGTCAGAAAGACAAAATGATGTGTAGACATCTATCACAGTGGTTGTACTTGTTATCATTAGAGGTTGTACTTGTTTGTCAGTAAATTTCCAGTATACCCCTACTTCTCCATATAATTTGTAAACATTTTTTTTCATTAAATAATGTGTAGGCTTATATTTAACTTAAAGAAGCATCAGTAACCATCCAAGAACATCTTAAAATGAATGAAAAAGACTTGATTTTTGGTGGTGTGGAAATAGCATTAGAAATGAAAATTGTTTTAATTTTAGCTGGAGGTAGTAGATCTGTTACCATCTCTGAAAGGTATGATTATAAAATATCTAACTTAAGTGAATCAGTGCTGGCTTTTTTTTTGTAAGACACATTCTGGTTTCCTTGTTAGTGACAAGTATTTGAACTAAAGATTCAGTGTTTGTACCTGATTAATAAGAATTGGTTTCTCAGGTGCTAGGTGGTGGCACACTCAGTTAAGCACATATAGTACAAAGCACAAAGAAGTCATGCAAGGATTTAGGTTCAAGCCCCCACTTCCCACCTGTACTGGGGATGCTTCACAAGCAGTAAAGTGATAATCCTGGAGGCAAATAAATAAAGAACGGTTTCTCTGTGTACACATATAAACAGTAATGTGTATAATGGGATTTATTCAATGAAAAGACTTATGTTATTCCCTATTAACCTGTATTGAAAGTGGTATTTCTGGAAGGAATCATGCTTTAAAATTTTATACTGTGGGACTTCAGTATATGGACTTGTACATCACAAATGATAATCATCTGAAACTAGAATTCTTACATTGACATATAATATATAGAATTCATACATTGACATATAACTTCATAGTGGTTTTCTTATTTTTTGTAATATTGAATATAATGTATGTATAGTGTGTCAGAATCTTAAGAAACAGGAGTTAGGGGAGTCGGCCGGTAGCGCAGCGGTTAAGCGCAGGTGGCGCAAAGCACAAGGACTGGCATAAGGGTCTCGGTTCAAGCCCCCGGCTCCCCACCTGCAGGAGAGTAGCTTCACAAGTGGTGAAGCAGGTCTGCAGGTGTCTATCTTTCTCTCTCCTTGTCTCCCCCTCCTCTCTCCATTTCTCTCTGTCCTGTCCAACAGTGAAGGCATCAATAACAACAACAATAATGACTACAACAATAAAACAACAAGGGCAAAAACAAAGGGAAAATAAATAAATAAATATTAAAAAAAAAGAAACAGGAGTTAGAAAATGTGAATACTTAACTACAGTTTATAGAACACATTTTAAAATCTAATAATTTCTATAAATTTAGACTAGAGTCTATAAATTAACAAAGACGCATTTATGCACTCATAGATACTTTAGATCTTAGTTTTAAAACCTCTTTAAAGAGTCAGGAAGATGGGCAGATAACCTTACCCAGTGTGTCCCAGAACCTCAACTCTCAGCCCTACATCACTAGGGAAAGTTAGAAACAAACTGGAGGTCTAGATCCACCTGCCAATGCCCATGTCCATCGGAGAAGCAGTTACAGAAGCCAGCACCCCAAAAATAATTTTGCTGCACCCCCAAAATAATTTTGGTCCATATTCCCAGAGGGAGAGAAATGATAGGGAGAGGATAATGAGGGCTCTGAACTCCAACTCTATCAGGATCTGAAAAAGAAGAGGGAAAAGGGTGAGACATTTATTTGAATGTAGTAATAGGTGTATGTGTGACTTGGAAAGGAAGAGAAGATGGGACCATAGGAAAAAATGGGCAAATATATACGAATATAGACAGACAGTTGTAGAAATAATAGTTAACTCAACCTTAGGAGAACTACTGTAGCTTCCAATGGAGGGAATGGAGATACAGAACTCTGGTGGTGGGAATGGTGCACAGTTGTATCCCTGTTACCTTGTAATTTTGTAAATCAATATTAATTTTTTCAAAAAGATGGAGACTGCACAGCAGTTGCAAGGAGCTGCCTGCTAGAGTTCCCAGGTTAGATCTTTAGTGCTACCAGGTGTAGCCAGAGCTGAGAGATGCTCTGCCAAAAAAAAAAAAAAATTTTTTTTTTGAGTAGAATATGAGGGCTACTAGATAAGAAATCAGTTTCTCCAGACTGCTAACATCAGAGATCCCAAAGCAACAAGTTAACGATCTGTTTACAATAAGACATTCTATTGCATTGTAAGAGCCTGGGAACCATGCTATGTTGTGTTGCTTGGGAAACAACAAAACAATGCCAGCATAGTCACCAACATAGCTTCACATTCTTTTCCTCAAGGATTAGACTGTTTTCCACTGTCTCATTTACCTTTAGGTTTTAATTTTGCAAAGTTAATTGTGTGGCGACAATTCCTGTTCCACTCAAGTCACGTAATTGTTTACTTTCTATAGAAAAAGTACTGTGAGAGAGCACAAGTGTCTGTGTAGTTAACATTTATTCATTTGTTTTTATCAGAGAAAAAGAGAAAGACCAGAGCACTGTTCTTCTGAGATAGCCTATGGCGCTAGAACCATTCAATGCAAGGCCTTTGTCTGTCTGTCTTTCTCTTTGTCTGAATTTCCAAACTGAAAGTTACTTTTCAGATTTTAGGGAATAGCCTATAATTGCTTTTTAGAAAAAGTGTTGACAGAAATTGAGAGGGGAGGGAGAGATAGAAAGGGGAAGAGAGAGAGAGAGATTGATTGATTGATTGAGATTGACTGCTTGTGAATCTTGCCCCCTGCTGGTGGGGGCCAGGGGTTTGAACCCAGGTCCTTGCATACTGTAATGTGTGTGCTTAACCAGGAGCACCACCACCCCCATAATTGCTTTTTTCCATTTTTGTTTGTTTTGAGAAAATGTCTGTGTGTTACAACTCCGTGACCCCATGGAGGGAGGGCAGGGAGATATTTTATTAGGCCAGCAGAATCTAGAGGACTCCTGCCACAGATAGATTTGGAAAGCTGTTTATATACCTACAAGATGGGCGAGGCTTGCATTGATTGGTTACAAGGTGATACATTTGATTGGTTATAAGGTGGTACATTTGATTGGTTACAAGGTGCACCAATCAGGTGTGTTCTAAGGTAAGGTGCGAATGGATTGGTCACATTGTGAGTCATCCAAATACATATAAGATAGAGGATGAAGTGGTTACATTCCACACCCAATCCAGGCTGCCAAGATTCAAATGAATACAAAATGAAACATGCAGTTTGGTAGGCTACATTCTGCTAAACGAAACGATTTAACCTGATTGGTTATGTTTCTAGTCCCCTTGGTGTGCTGAAATGCAGGAACAGCAGCAGACACACTTGTCTTTCTATTATGTACATTGTGTCATTTGCAAATAGAGCTACCTTAGCTTCTTGCTTCTTGTCTTCTATTTTGTTTTTTAAAAGTATTTTTCTTGCCTGACTATTCTAGCTAAGGACTTCTATGGCTATGTTGAAGAGTAGTGATAGGAGTGGAAAGCCTTACTTATTCTGGGTCGTAGGGAAAAAGCTTTCAGTTTTTGCCTTTGGATGTGGTGCTGTTTATTGCCTTAGATGGGCTTTATTATGTTGAGAAATGTTCCTTTAGTTCCAAAAAATTTAATGATTTGATTATGAATGGGTGTTGAATCTTTTTAAAGTATATTAATATATTTATTTTATTATTGGATAGAGAGACAGAGAGGTTGAGAGGGGAGGAGGAGATAAAGAGTGAGAGAGACAGAGAAACACCTGCAGCCCTGTTTCACACTCATGAAGCTTTCTCCCTGCAGGTGGGGACCTGGGGCCTTGTGCTATAATGTGTATGCTTAACCAGGTGCACCATCACCTAGCCCTGGTACTGAATCTTGATATATATGTTGGTATAATACTGAGCATCTTATTAGTTATTTTTTCACTTGTGCTATTTCTGGGGCATAGTGCTTGCACAACTTCACCTCCTTCCCAGTAACCATTTGCTGTTCCTTCTGTTTTTGATAGAGGATAAGAGGAGAGAGGAAGAGAGAAGGAGAAGGAGAGGGAGAAGTAGAGAGGAGAGTAGGGGAGGGGAGGGGGAGAGGCACCTGCAGCACTGTTCTACCAATTGTGAGGTATCCCTCCTATAGGTGAGGAACAGGAGCTTGAATCCAGGTTGTTTCCCATAGCAGTGTGTGTGCTCTGCTGGGTGCACCACCTGGCCCCTATATAATAACCATATTATCTTTCGAGTGGATGTTACCTTTCTTTTTGTTAATGTGATGTATTACATTGATTTGTATATGTTGAAATATTCTTACCTCCCATGAATAAATTCCTTTAGGTCTTAAATAATTATTCTCTTGTTGATCTACTATTGGATTTTATGTCAAAAATTTCTTTATAATTTTTTGCATCTATGTTCGTCAGGGATATAGGACTATTTCTGTAGTTTCATTAGGGGGTAGAGAGAGAGAGAGGGATATCTGCTGCACTGCTTTGCTGTTTGTGAAGCTTCCCCCCTGAAGGTGGTGACCACCTGGTGCTTGAACTGAGGTCCTTACATATTGTGACATGTAACATGTGCAGTTTACCAGATCTACCACCACCTGGCCTCTTACAGTTTTCTTTTCTCTCCCTACACAACCTCCTCCCCATTGTTACCCCCCAACACACGCATACGCACACATCTTTTCCTTCCCTCTGTCTTCCCCCTTCTAACTTTGCGAAAAAAATATTTGGGAGCATTTTTTCCTCTTTCAGCTGTTTTAGAAGACTGAGTAGAATGGGTGTTAGTTCTTTAAAAGTGAAGGCTTCCCATACTCGTCTTTATCTTTCTGACTTAGGTCACTTAACATAATTCCTTCTAGCTCCATCCAAGATGGGTCAGAGAAGGTGGGTTCATTGCTGTCTACAAAATGGAGTACCCCCAACTCTTCATCTGCACTATTCCAGCCTTTAGGTTCATGATCGTTCACCAATTTGTTTGGCTTTGTATGTTAACTCTCTTTTTCAGCCACCAGGTTCCAGATGCAAGCATGATGCCAACCCGATTTCCCTGGACAGACAACCCCACCAATGTGTCCTGGAGTTCCAATTTCCCAGAGTCCCACCCCACTAGGGAAAGAGAGAGGCAGGCTGGGAGTACGAATCGAGCTGTCAATACCCATGTTTAGAGGGGAAGCAATTACAGAAGCCAGACCTTCCACCTTCTGCATCCCACAATGACCTTGGCCCCATACTCCTAGAGGGTTAAAGAATAGTTAAGCTATCAGGGGATGGGATGGGATGCAGAGTTCTGATGGTGGGAATTGTGTGGAGTTGTACCCCTCTTATCCTATGGTTTTGTCAACGTTTCCTTTTTATAAATAAATTTAAAAAAGTGAAGCCTTGTGGGCGTGGACTATAGTTCTTGGGGAGACATAGTTTACTGATTCTATTTCTGCCCTTGGGATTGACCCAGTCAGGCTGTCTAGGTCTTGGGACTTGATAAGTTTCTACAAATGTATCCATTTCTTCTAGGTTGTCCAGGTTGTTATGTAGATGCTTATACTGTTTTCTCATGATCCTTTGTACTTCTCCAACATCATTTGTAATTTTACCACTGTCTTTTTTTCCCCTCTAGACAAGGCCTAGTGAGCTTGGTGGAAGGTATATATAATTTATCCTTTCCGTGAACTAGCTCACTGTTTTGTTGATCTTTTTTTTTTTTAATAATTTATTTCTTTATTGGGGAATTAATGTTTTACATTCAACAGTAAATACAATAGTTTGTACATGCATAACATTCCCCAGATTCCCATTTAACAATACATCCCCCACTACGTCATTCATCATCTTTCATGGACCTGTATTCTCCCCACCGACCGACCCACCCACCCCAGAGTCTTTTACTTTGGTGTAATACTCCAATTCCATTTCAGGTTCCACTTGTGTTTTCTTTTCTAATCTTGTTTTTCAACTTCGGGCTGAGAGTGAGATCATCCCATATTCATCCTTCTGTTTCTGACTTATTTCACTCAACATGATTTTTTCAAGGTCCATCCAAGATCGGCTAAAAACGGTGAAGTCACCATTTTTTACAGCTGAGTAGTATTCCATTGTGTATATATACCATAACTTGCTCAGCCACTCATCTGTTGTTGGACACCTGGGTTGCTTCCAGGTTTTGGCTATTACAAATTGTGCTGCCAAGAACATATGTGTACACAGATCTTTTTGGATGGATGTGTTGGGTTCCTTAGGATATATCCCCAGGAGGGGAATTGCAGGGTCATAGGGTAGGTCCATTTCTAGCCTTCTGAGAGTTCTCCAGACTGTTCTCCACAGAGGTTGGACCAATTGACATTCCCACCAGCAGTGCAGGAGGGTTCCTTTGACCCCACACCCTCTCCAGCATTTGCTGCTGTTACCTTTTCTGATGTATGACATTCTCACAGGAGTGAAGTGATATCTCATTGTTGTCTTGATTTGTATTTCTCTGACAATCAGAGACTTGGAGCATTTTTTCATGTGTTTCTCGGCCTTTTGGATCTCTTCTGTGGTGAATATTGTGTCCATGTCCTCCCCCCATTTTTGGATGGGGTTATTGTTGTCTTGTTGTTGAGTCTGGCAAGCTCTTTATATATGTTGGTTATTAAACTCTTATCTGATGTATGGCATGTAAAGATCTTCTCCCATTCTGTGAGGGGTCTCTTGGTTTGGGTAGTGGTTTCTTTTGCTGTGAAGAAGCTTTTTCATTTGATGTAGTCCCATAGGTTTATACTTGCCTTAGTCTTCCTTGTAATTGGATTCGTTTCATTGAAAATGTCTTTAAAATTTATGCGGAAAAAAGTTCTGCCAATATTTTCCTCTAAGTATCTGATAGTTTCTGGTCTAACATCCAAGTCCTTGATCCACTTGGAATTTACTTTTGTATTTGGTGAAATACAGTGATTCAGTTTCATTCTTCTGCATGTTTCAACCCATTGTTTCCAACACCATTTGTTGAAGAGACTCTGCTTTCCCCATGTAATAGTCTGGGCCCCTTTGTCAAAGATTAGATGTCCATACGTGTGGGGCCTCATTTCTGGGCTCTCAATTATATTCCACTGGTCAGTGTGTCTGTTCATGGTCCAGTACCAAGCAGTTTTGATGACAATGGCCCTATAATACAGTTTGAGATCTGGGAGTGTGATGCCTCCGGTTCTGTTCTTTTTTCTCAAGATTGTTTTGGCAATTCTAGGTCTTTTCTCTTTCCAGATAAACATTTGTAGCATTTTTTCTATTCTCCTAAAAAATGTGCTTGGGATCTTGATGGGTATAGCATTCAATTTGGAGATGGCTCTGGGTAATATATTCATTTTGATGATGTTAATTCTTCCAACCCATGAACATGGAATATCTTTCCACTTCTTTGTGTCTTTTTCAATTTCTTTGAGTAGTGACTCATAATTTTCAGTACACAAGTCTTTCACTTCTTTGGTTAGGTTTACTCCGAGATATTTTATTGTTTTTGTTGCTATAGAAAAAGGAACTGATTTCTGGATTTCAATTCATCATCTTTCATGGACCTGTATTCTCCCCACCCACCCACCCACCCCAGAGTCTTTTACTTTGGTGTAATACTCCAATTCCATTTCAGGTTCCACTTGTGTTTTCTTTTCTAATCTTGTTTTTCAACTTCGGGCTGAGAGTGAGATCATCCCATATTCATCCTTCTGTTTCTGACTTATTTCACTCAACATGATTTTTTCAAGGTCCATCCAAGATGGGCTGAAAACGGTGAAGTCACCATTTTTTACAGCTGAGTAGTATTCCATTGTGTATATATACCACAACTTGCTCAGCCACTCATCTGTTGTTGGACACCTGGGTTGCTTCCAGGTTTTGGCTATTACAAATTGTGCTGCCAAGAACATATGAAATCATCCCAAGCATCTTCTCAGACCACAGTGGAATTAAACTAACACTTAACAATCAACAAAAGATTAGTAACAGTCCCAAAATGTGGAAGCTCAACAGTACACTTCTTAACAACTTTTGGGTCAAAGAGGAAATCAAGGAAGAAATCAAAATGTTTCGAGAGTTCAATGAAAATGAAGACACAAGCTATCAAAATATTTGGGACACAGCTAAAGCAGTCCTAAGAGGGAAGTTCATAGCTATACAAGCACACATTAGGAAACAAGAAAAGGCACAAATAAACAGCCTGATTGCACATCTTAAAGACCTAGAAGAAGAACAACAAAGGAATCCTAAAGTTGTTGATCTTTTGTTTAGTCTTTTTGGCTTCATTATTTTCTTCCCTCCTGCTGATGTTTTTTTTGTTCCTTTTGTTGTTTTTTCATATGTAATATTAGGTTGTTGTTTTGATTTTTTTATTCTTTTGTTGTTAATGTAGATGTTTATAGCTGTGAACTTCCGAAGCTCTTAATACTACATTGCTGCATCCCGTAGGATCTGATAGGTTTTCTCTTAATTTTTATTTTTCCCCAGGATTTTTTTTATAACTTTTAATTTCTTTACTGACCCAAGTACTATTCAGATGCATCCTTTTTAGTTTCCATATGTTTGAAAATTCCTAGTTTTCTTTCTTCTGGTTGATTTGTAGGCTTAGGTCATTGTGATCAGAATATAAACTTCAATTCCCTAAGTCCTGACATATTTATTCATACTGCATGTGTGATCTCTGTTCCAAAATTCTTTATGGGGTACAGGAGGTGGGAGGTCTGGCTTCTGTAATTGCTTCCCCGCTGAACATGGGCGTTGACTGGTTGGTCCATACTCCCAGTCTGCCTTTCTCTTTCCCTAGTAGGGTGGGTCTCTGGGGAAGCGGAGCTCCAGGACATATTGGTGGGGTCTTCAGTCTAGGGAAGCCTGGCCGGCATCCTGATGACATCTGGAACCTGGTGACTGAAAAGAGAGTTAACATACGAAGCCAAACAAGTTGTTGAGCCATCATGGACCCAAAGGTTGGAATAGTGGAGAGGAAGTGTTAGGGGGGTACTCACTGCAAACTCTAGTGTACTTCTGCTTTCAGGTATATATTTTGCAGTAGTTTATGGATACGTGTGAACATATGCTCTCTCTCACAGAAACTGGTGTATATCTAGGTTTTCGGACTTTGTTAGAAAGTGAACCACCTGAGATGAAATTAGAGTATACTATGAAAGGAAAGGTCTCACCCGAGTAATGAAGTTGAAGGGTTGTCATTCCACACGTGAAGTCTCTGGACACAGTCTGAAGTGAAGCATGTTGAGGTGGCAATCGTTGTGTTGGTTAGGTTGTGATCGGTAGACGCAATATTATTTGATATGGATTGGGAGAGGCATACGGGAAAGTGAGCCCTATTCCAGTGGTTCCAGGACTGGGAGAAGTAGAGACTCTATAGTGGAGATGTGAGGTTCCTGCTGTCTTAGGGTTCAAAAAGACGATCGATCTGACTAATTCTGTTTTCTGCTTCTGTTAGTCTGCTTTCCCTTGCCTCAGCTTCTTTCTTCATGACAGCTATTTCAGCTTTCAGTTCTCTAATTGCCTGAAGATAATCAGTATTTTTCTTGGGGGTCTCAACTATTGTTTCCCTAATACTGCCATTCCTTTCCTCCAATGTTGTTTTCATTTCTGTGATTAATAAGTTTATTATTGCTTGCATACTTTTCTTATCTATGGTTACTTCTGGCTGATTTGTAGTTTCTTCTGGGCTCTTGTCTTCATTCATTGGAGTAGCAGTTTTATTTGTTTTTGATCTACCCATTTTTTTGATTTATGTGTTTCTTTTTTTATGCTCTGTTGTTCCTCAGTTGTTGTGTCTTGAGTACAAGCAACACTGTTCTAAATATCTTTATGACAATTGCTCTCACTAACCTCAGGAATTACAGTAGCAACTGAAGCAAGTATTGAAGCAGTTTAATCACTACCAGTTAGCCAAACAATTTCTCCAGTCCGTGAAAAAATAGTAACCAAATCTCAGTGAAGAAGAAAGAGAAAAGAAAGAAGGGATAGTAAGAATAGACAGTTATGCAAATCTACTATCCACTGTATATTCTAGGGGTAACAAGAGGGGAAAGGGAAGTAGAGCAGAGATACACACATAGAGAGTCCACTCTGAGTCAGATTTCTTCCCCAAAATAATTCACAAATTCAGAAAGGCAAAGAAGGAAGAAGTGTATGACAAGATAAAAAAAAAAAAAAAAGAAAAAAAGGAAAAATGAGACGAGAGAAAAGAGAAAAGATAAGAAAAAGGGCTGTAATTAAATAGCAGTGAAAGGAAAGTTTTTTTTTGATTACTTTATTTTTAATTTAATTTAATTTTTTAATTAGCTAGCAGGAGGAGGGAGGGGAGAGTCTGTAGAGGAGGTAGGATTAAGGAGACAAGTTCCTCCCACAATAGATAAGGTGCCCACTACCCTAGCAATGAAAGATACCCTAAGAGTGAATTCAGATCAACCAAAAGGAGGGGGGAAGATATATGCCTTTATATAATGTTAATAATAAAATAGATCAGGGTAAAAAAAAAAAAACCCTGTCCCAGATTACCTGAAACCTGGTGATCAGAGGCAGCTGATTAAGAAAGAGAAAAAAAAAAAAACAACCTCAGGACTAGACAAGGATAGCTGAAATAGATAGTTATGCAAATCTACTATCCACTGTATATTCTAGGGGTAGCTAAGAGAGGAAGGGAGGTTGAGCAGAGATACTCGCAGTGAGAGTCTACTCTGAGTCAGAATTCTTCCCCAAAATAATTCCCAAATGTGTATCAGTAAATTCAAAAAAGCACACTGTTTGGTGGTGTGGAGGATGGGGCCTGTGGCTTTGGAAGCTGTAGGATTAAGGAAGAAAGGATGATAAGAATGAGAAAAAGAAAAAAAAAGAGAGGAAAAAGAAAAAGATAAGGAAAAGAACAGTCATAAAAGAGCGGTGAAAGGAAAGAGTTTATTTATTTATTTTTAATAATTTAATTAGGTATGCGGGGTGAGGTGGGGGTGGTTGGCTACTTAGAAAGAAAAAAGGCCAGAGGTTTCAAAAGGGTATAGTCTTAGAATGAATGATACTCCTTGGTGGGACAGGAATTTTGGTAGAGAAAGAAGTTCAGCAGGGGAGCCTGCTAGGAGCTGGTCCCAGGGACTTGTTAAGGGGGGGGGGGGAAGAGGGAGGAGGTGTGCTTAATAATTTATAAAGAAAATTTTTTTTTAAATTTTATTTATTCCCTTTTGTTGCCCTTGTTGATTTATTGTTGTAGTTATTATTGTTGTTGTCGTTGTTGGATAGAACAGAGAGAAATGGAGAGAGGAGGTGAAGACAGAGAGGAGGAGAGAAAGATAGACACCTGCAGACCTGCTTCACCACCTGTGAAGCGACTCCCCTGCAGGTGGGGAGCCGGAGTTCGAACCAGGATCCTTATGCCGGTCCTTGTGCTTTGCGCCACCTGCGCTTAACCCACTGCGCTACAGCCTGACTCCCAGAAAAAAATTTTCCCCCCTTTTTTTTTCTACTCTATTTTTTTACCCAAATTAAGTTATAGTCACCTCCTTGGTGTCACTGCGAGGACCCCTTATTGACTGGCCTACTAAAGGTAGAAAATCCTACCGTTTCCAGAAGATGTGGTCAGAGCTCAAGCCACTAGCAGCTTCTCAGTCCGCCATCTTCTGAGAACTCCTCTGGGTAGTAGTTTCTTTAGCTGTGCAGAAGCTTTTTAATTTGATGTAGTCCCATAGGTTTATACTTGCCTTAGTCTTCTTTGTAATTAGATTCGTTTCATTGAAGATGTCTTTAAAATTTTGCCCAAAAGAGTTCTGCCAATATTTCCCTCTAAGTATCTGATAGTTTGTGGTCTAACATCCAAGTCCTTGATCCACTTGGAATTTACTTTTGTATTTGGTGAAATACAGTGGTTCAGTTTCATTCTTCTGCATGTTTCAACCCATGTTTTCCAGCAACATTTGTTTAAGAGACTCTGCTTTCCCCATTTAATAGTCTGAGCCCCTTTGTCAAAGATTAGATGTCCATAGGTGTGGGGCCTTAGTTCTGTGCTCTCAATTCTATTCCACTGGTCAGTGTGTCTATTCATGTCCAGTACCAAGCAGTTTTGATGACAATAGCCCTATAATACAATTTGAGATCTGAGAGTGTGATGCCTCCAGTTCTGTTCTTTTTTCTCAAGATTGTTTTGGCAATTCTAGGTCTTTTCTCTTTCCAGATAAACATTTGTAGCATTTATTCTATTCTACTAAAAAATGTGGTTGGGATCTTGATGGGGATAGCATTCAATTTGGAGATGGCTCTGGGTAGTATATTCATTTTGATGACGTTAATTCTTCCAACCCATGAACATGGAATATCTTTTCACTTCTTTGTGTCTTTTCCAATTTCCTTGAATAGAGACACATCATTTTCAGTATACAAGTCTTTCACTTCTTAGGTTAAGTTTATTCCTAGATATTTTATTGCTTTTGTTGCTATAGTAAAGGGAATTCATTTCTGAATTTCAGCTTCTTCTAACTTAGTGTTTGCATAGAGGAATGCCACTGACTTTTCAATGTTCATTTTGTAGCCTGACAACTTACTGTATTCCCTGATGATATCCAAAAGATAATTGCTGGATTCCTTAGGTTTTTCTATGTATATTATCATATTATCTGCAAATAGGGAGAGTTTGACTTCTTCTTTTCCAATCTGTATTCCTTTAATTCCTTGCTCCTGCCTGACTGCTATGGCAAGAACTTCCAATACTATGTTGAATAGTAATGGTGATAGTGGACATCCTAGTACCTCCTGATCTGAGGGGAAATGCTTCCAGATTTTCACCATTGAGTATAATGTTGGCTGTAGGTTTGCTATATATAGACTCCACTATCTTCAGGAATTTTGCATCTATTCCCAGTTTTTGTAATGTTTTGATCATAAAGAGGTGTTGTATTTTGTCAAAGGCTTTCTCTGCATCTATTGATATGACCATGTAGTTTTTGGTCTTGCTTTCATTGATGTGGTGGATCACGTTGATTCATTTATATATATTAAACCAACGTTGCATGCCTGGGATAAACCCCACTTGGTCATGATGAACAATCTTTTTAATATACTGTTGTATCCGGTTGGCTAGAATTTTGTTCAATATTTTAGCATCTATGTTCATCAGTGATATTGTTCTGTAGTTTTCTTTTTTGGTTGTGTCCCTGTCTGCTTTTGTATCAAAGTGATGTTGGCTTCATAGAAGCTGGCAGGGAGTATTCCAGTGTCTCCAGTCTTCTGGGAGACTTTTACAATTAGAGGTATTAATATGTTCTTCTTTGAAGGTTTTGTAGAATTCATTTGTAAAACCATCTGGTCCAGCACTTATATTTTTGGTTTCAACTTCATTAGTGGTAATGGGCCTGTTCATGTTATCTAGTTCCTCTTTACTTAATTTTGGAAGTTCCTAGGTAGAAATTGCCCATTTCTTCCAGGTTTTCTTTTCTTTTTTTTAAAAAATATTTATTTTTTTATTTTATTTATTCCCTTTTGTTGCCCTTGTTGTTTTATTGTTGTAGTTATTATTGTTGTTGTCATTGTTGGATAGGACAGAGAGAAATGGAGAGAGGAGGGGAAGACAGAGAGGAGGAGATAAAGATAGACACCTGCAGACCTGCTTCACCGCTTGTGAAGCGACTCTGCTGCCGGGGTTCGAACCGGATCCTTATGCTGGTCCTTGTGCTTTGCGCCACCTGCGCTTAACCTGCTGCGCTATAGCCCGACTCCCTCTTCCAGGTTTTCTAACTTGGCGACATATAGTTGTTCATAGAAGCCTCACATGATATGTCATATTTCTGCTGTGTCTGTTGTGATATCTCCTCTTTCATTTACTATCCGATTTATTTGGGTCTTCTTCCCTTTTTTGTTTTGTGAGTCTGGCTAAAGGTTTCTCAATTTTGTTCACTCTTTTGAAGAACCAACATTTACTTCTGTTGATCTTTTGTATGGTTTTCTTATTCTCAATGTCATTTATTTCTGCCCTATCTTTAGTGCTTTCTGTCCTTCTGGTTGCTTTAGGGTTCCTTTGTTCTTCTTCTAGGTCTTTAAGATGTGCAATCAGGCTGTTTATTTGTGCTTTTTCTTGTTTCCTAATGTGTGCTTGTATAGCTATGAACTTCCCTGTTAGTACTGCTTTAGCTGTGGCCCAAATATTTTGATAGATTGTGTCTTCATTTTCATTGAAGTCTCAAAACATTTTGATTTCTTCCTTTATTTCCTCTTTGACCCAGAGGTTGTTAAGTGTACTGTTGAGCTTCCACATTTTGGGACTATTACTAATCTTTTGTTGATTGTTAAGTGTTAGTTTAATTCCACTGTGGTCTGAGAAGATGCTTTGGAGGATTTCAATGCTCTTGAATTTGCTGATGCTGTCTTTGTGGCCTAACATTTGGTCTATCCTTGAGAATGACCCATGTGGACTTGAGTAAAATGTGTATTCCAGTTTCTTGGGATGCATGACTGTGAAAATGCCCAATAGTTCTAGTTTACTATCTCCTCATTTAGCTCCATTATGTCTTTATTGATTTTCTGCCTGGATGATCTGTCGAGTTGAGAGAGTTGGTTGTTGAAGTCCCCTACATGACTTTTTTTGCTGTTAATAATATATTGTTGTGACTCTTTCAGTAGATCTTTGATGTATTTAGATGGCTTCTCATTGGGTGCATAGATGTTAATAATTGTTAAGTCCTCTTGATTGACTGATCCTCTGAGCATGAAGTAGTGTTCTTTCCTATGTTTTTTAATCTTATCTATTTTAAAGTCTATCATGTCAGATATGAGAATAGCTGTTCCTGCCCTTTTTTGTGGGTCATTGGCCTGCATTGTAGTTTTCCATCCTTTTACTTTGAGTCTGTGTTTGTTTTGTTGAGTTAGGTGGGTTTCCTGTAGACAGCATATTGTTGGGTTGTATTTTCTGATCCATCTTCCTACTCTGTGCCTTTTAATAGGTGAATCCAGACCATTGTCATTTATTGATATCAAAGACTGAAGATATTTTAACACCATTCTTGTAGAGTTTTAGAGTGTTCTGATATATAGCTTATTTATGGTGACCTGACTTTTTAGGAACCTTTCAGAACTTCTTTCAGGGCAGGCTTGGTGATAGTTGATTCCTTCAACTGTTGCTTGTCTGAGAAGGTTTTTATGCCTCCATCTAGTCAGAATAACAGTCTAGCAGGATACACTATTCTTGGTTGAAAGCCTTTCTCATTGAGCACTCTCTGGCCTGTAGTGTTTGTGTGGAGAACTCTGCTTCTAATCTTAAGGATTTTCCTCTGTAGGTGACTCTTTGTTTTTCTCTTGCAGCCTTCAGGATCCTTTCTTTATCCTTATTCCTTTCCATTCTAAATATGATGTGTCTTGGTGTCTTTAAGTCTGTGTTACTTCTGTTTGGGACATTCTGGGCTTCTTGAACCTTTAGGTCTTTCATGTTGTGTGGACTACATAAGTTTTCAGCTATTATGGCCTGAAGAATGCTTTCTTGTTCTCCCTCGTTTTCTTCCTCTGGTAATCCAATAATACGTATATTGTTTCTTTTGAAGTCATCCCATAGGTCTCTGTTGTTTTCAGCATGTCTTAAATCTCTTTTTGTGATCTCTTTTTTAGTTTTCTCTATTTCATCCTCGATCTTGCTAATTCTGTCTTCAGCCTCATTTATTCTATTCTCTTTCCCCTTTTATTGTTTTTTTCTGAAGTTCATCTATTTTGTTAGCCTGTTCTGATACTGTTTTAGCTTGTTCAGCTAGTTGTGTTCTTAGCTCAGCTACTTCAGCTTTCAGTTCTCTAATAACCTTGAGATAATTAGTGTTTTCTTCCAGAGTCTCATTTGTTGTTTCTTTATCTCTGATGACAATTCTTTCAATCTCTTTACTCACTCCTGTGATTATTTCCTTAACTAGTGTTTGGATGTTGACCTCATTATTTTCTGCTTCACCTTTTGGGGGGCTTTTAGCTGGACTCTTGTCCTGGTTCATTTCTCCAATATTTCTTTTTGTTGGTTTAACCATTTTATAGATTATGTTATGAGGTTCGTCTCTCTGTACTTTTCAAATTACTGATCACTATTGCCTGGATTGACTTGTGTCAGTCCAGGTAAGGTAATTAAAAGGTTCACAGTTGTGGAAGTTAACAGTTGTTTCAGTAGTATTTTAATTCCTGATTTGGAGCTCAGTGGCTTAAAAGCCTCTTTTGTGCTTTTTCTTCCCTGTAGGCTTTGGGAGCCTGAGGGCTTTTAAACTATAAGTTGG
This sequence comes from Erinaceus europaeus, assembly GCF_950295315.1. Taxonomy (NCBI): domain Eukaryota; kingdom Metazoa; phylum Chordata; class Mammalia; order Eulipotyphla; family Erinaceidae; genus Erinaceus; species Erinaceus europaeus. The sequence goes on along the minus strand of NC_080164.1, from coordinate 104,138,550 downwards.
CTCCTTAGCTTAATCACTGACTCTTGACTAAGAGATAAAACAGGGTGTGGCAGAGAGAATCCAGTGGTTATGCAAAGAGACTTTCACAGCCTCACTGTTATGCCATGGAGGTTTAGGTCTTCTCCTGAGTTTCCTTGTTCTCTGTCCCCTGGTGTCAGCACAAGGCCTCCCTGCTGCTACTCTGGATTCTGAGGGCAGTAGCAATGGAGACTCAGAGTTGCACTTGGTGAGTCTCTGGGGAGTTTTCTCCTCCCTTCAGCTGTCCCCTTGTTGGTGAAAGAGACTTAAGGCTGGTGTCTCAACTAATAAACTGCCAAACTGTTACCAGCCACTTAATCTCTTCCTAGGCTCCTCTCTGTCCACCAGCCACTCATGTTTGCACTCACTGGTGATTTGTTGGGTTCCTGAAGTAGTTCTAGTCCTGTCTTGTTTCAGTCCCAGGTGGCCACCTTTGGTATTCCTAGTTGATCTGGGAGAGGAGAGAAACACATCTATTGCTGCTCATAGACCCGCCTATGGAATTCCCTGCAGTATCTTTTAATATCTTTTTGAGATCTCTAACTTTTCTCAGTTTTCTCTAATTTATCCTCAATCTTGCTAATTCAGTTTTCTGTCTCACTTATTGTATTCTCTCTCCCCTCTGTTCTTTTCTGTAGCTCTGCTATTTTCTTACCCCGTTCTGATACTGTGTTAATTTGTTCAGTTAGTTGATCTCTTGGCTCAGCAATTTCAGCTTTCAACTCCCTGGTCACCTCAAGCTAGTTAGTATATTCTTCTGGAGTCTCATTTGCTGTTTCCTATTTTTGATATTATTTTCAAACTCTTTCCTCACTCCTGTGATTAATACCTCAATTAGTGTTTGGATCTTTTCCTCATTTTTATGTGCTTCTACTTGTTTTCTGGCGGGGGGCTATCTTTTTTTGTCCTGGTTCATTTCTCCAGTGTTTCCTCTTGGTCTAACCATTGTATGTAGTGTGTGCGGAGGTCCCTCTTAGTACTATTGAATCCACTAATCACACTTTCCTAGATTGACTTGTTTCTAAGTAAGGTACTTAAAGAGTTCACAGTTACGAAAATTAACAGTTGTTTCAATGTTCTCTTAATCTTTGAGTTGAAGCATGGTGGCTGTTAAACCCTCCTTTGTTTTTTTAATCTTCCCTTCAGGCCTTGGGAGCTTGAGGGCTTTTTTTTTAACTATAAGTACATCATTATTATTATTTTTAATGTTTACTGATTTTCCTTTTTGTTGCCCTTATTTTATTGTTGTAGTTATTGTTGTTGTTATTGATGTTGTCATTGTTAGATAGAGAAATGGAGAGAGGAGAAGACAGGGGGAAAGAAAGAAACCTGCAGATTTGCTGAATTCACTGCCTGTGAAGTGACTCCCCTGCAGGTGGATAGCTGGGGGCTGGAACCAGATTCCTTGCTTGGGTCCTTCTGCTTTGCTTTGTTTTTAACCTGCTGCGTTACTGCCCACCCTCACTATAAGATTTTTTTTTTAGCTTAACTACTCCTAACCTAGAAATAAAACATGGTGGGGAAGAGAGAGTACGATAGTACATTGGTTGTGTAAAGAGACTTTAATGCCGGTGAAGCGACTCTCCTGCAGGTGGGGAGCCAGGGGCTCAAACCGGGAACCTTCTGCTGGTTCTTGTACTTTGTGCCATGTCAGTTTAACCCGCTGTGCTACCACCTGACTCCCTGCTCCATGAGTTTCTAAACAAATCCTGTTTGTAATCTTTGGGCTCTGAGGCAGTTATTCAAGTGTCTCCAAATTCCTTAGAACAGTGTGGTAAGGCTCCTCCTATAGATCCCCACTTCCATACCATGGGAGTATAAGTCTTCTCCTGAGTTGCCTAATCAGATTTCTGCCACTATGTCAGCTCAGGGCCTCCCTGCTGCTGCTCCAGCCTTTAGGGACAGTAGCCATGGAGACTCACAGTTTCTTTTGATGAGCCTTAGGGGATTCTTTGCTTCCATCTGCAATTTACTTGTTAATAAAACTCTGACTAGAGGTGTGCCTGAAATGGCAAACTGCGGGATTGTTACCAGTCATTTCAGAGTAGATATGAGCTTTCAGCCCCGTGAATCTCTCCTTAGGCCCCTCTGTGTCCACAAGCAGCATGTGTTTGCACTCATCTGTGACTTGGTGGATTCCCAAAGTATTCTGAGTCTTGTTGTACTCTCAGGTGATCTTTGTTACTCTTAGTTGACATGGAGAGGAGAGAGACAAAGCTGTTGCTACTCACTCTCTCTCTCTTCTTTCTTTCTCTCCAAATCACTGCTCCCTATCTTTTTTTTTTAATATTTATTTATTCCCTTTTGTTGCCCTTGTTGTTTTATTGTTGTTATTGTTATTGATGTCATCATTGTTGAATAGGACAGAGAGAAATGGAGAGAGGAGGGGAAGATAGATACCTGCCTGTGAAGCGACTCCCCTGCAGGTGGGGAGCGGGGGGCGGGGGGGGATTTCAAACTGGGATCCTTAGGCCAGTCCTGTGCTTTGTGCCATGTGCGCTTAACCCACTGAGCTACCGCCTGACTGCCGCTCTCTTTCTCTTTTAACTCTGCCACTCTCTCAGTTTTATAGTAACTACTTTATGGCTTTGCATAATAATTCAAAAGAAAATAAAATGGTAGATTTTTTTTCTGATTTTGTCGTGATTTCCAGGCATATAACTTCTCCCACACTCACAGTTACATCAATACTACCCCGGTAATGGTGATTAAAGGACTGTCAAAATCATTAAGTTTAACTTAGTACAGTGACTCTTACAAGTTAATCTTTTCAACAAGACCTCTTCCTGTTGGTGAGCCACTATATCTTAGGTCTTTGTTCTGTTCTCTTTTTTGTGACTGCCTACTTTTATTTCTTGCATCTTATTTTCTTATTTATTTTCTTATTTATTAGCTTTATTTTTTAAAGAATTTTTTAAACTTTATTTCTTAATATTTATTTTCTTTTGTTGCCCTTGTTTTATTGTTGTTGTAGTTATTATTGTTGTTATTGGTGTTCGTTGTTGCTGGATAGGACAGAGAGAAATGGAGAGAGGAGGGGAAGACAGAGAGGGGGAAAGAAAGATAGACACCCGCAGACCTGCTTCACTACCTGTGAAGCGACTCACCTGTAGGTGGGGTGCTGGGGGCTTGAACCAGGATCCTTATGCCAATCCTTGAAACCTCAGAAATTACAACAGTAGTAACTGAAGCAAGGATTGATGCAGTTCAACCAATACCAGTTAGCTAAATAACACCTCCAGTCCAAAAAAAAAAAAAAAAAAACAACCAAACAAAAGAAAGAGAAAGGAAAAAAAGGGAAAGCAATAATAGACAATTATGCAAATCTGTTGTCTACTATAAAATCTAGGGAGAGAAAGGGAAGTAGAGAAGACACACACACATAGAGTCCACTCCGAGTTAGATTTTTTCCCCCAAATTAATTTAAAAGCGAGTATCGGTGAATTCAGGAAACAAAAGGAGGAAAGAAGAAAATAATTTTTTAAAAAAAGGAAGAAAGGAAAGGGCTTAAAAAAAAATTTTTTTTTCTTAAGTTAGCTAGGAGGAGGGAAAAAGGAGAATGGAGAGAAGAGATAGAGAGAAACAAGTTCCTCTTACAATGGATAGGATACCCAGTCACCTAGCAATGGAAAAAATAACAACATTTAATTTTGGTCAGTCTGAAGAAGGTGGATGCAAAAGGGATACGTGTATATAATAATAGTAGTAATTAAAAATAATAGAGTAGAAAACCCCTAACAGTCAGTCTACAGCTTGGACTGCTCAATTGGCTGCAGGCAGCCTGAGCAAAGACAGCCAATTGCAAGAAATATCCAAAACAAAACAAAACAAAACAACCCTTTAGGTAGTCTTTCCCAGGCAGGGATGAAGCTCTGATTGGTCAGGTATTTTGTCACTCAAATAGAGCTCCAGTCACTTAAAAAAAAGAGAGATGTTAAGGGAAGAGGGTTGGAATAACACCAGTGGTGAGCCAGGAATTTTGATATAGAAAATAGCTCAGTGGGGAGCCTGGTAGGTGTGTCTCTCCAGCATCTGGGGGCTGGTTCTGAGGTGGGGGGAGGGATGAGTTCAGAAATACCCAAAGGATTTTCATTTTTCCCCCTGACCTTTGTCAATCCAAGAGAGAGTTATGTGACTGTATTTTGGTGTCATTGACCAACGCATGTTCACCCTCCTGCAGACAGCCCAGTAAGGGTAGGCCCTATCAAGAGAATCCTGGGTTGCAAGCTGCTGCCTCTTGGAGCTCATGGCAGCTGTGGCTCCAAATTCGCCATCTTGGCTCTGTCCCGAGTTACTTTTTTATTATTATAACATTGGCTTTACCAGTCTGTATGTCTTGGTTTCTTCAAATGTATGTTAACACACCCATATCTACCACCCAACTGCCCCTTTGTCTGCCCCCCATATATATATGGGTTCTTCAGAACTTAAGGATTGCTGTGTATAATTTGTAGGCATACTTATTTTCAGTGACTGTCCTAAATGTGCAGGGTCAGAATGATATTAAGTTCCTTGCTACAGATATTTAAAAGGAATGCATTAAAATCTCAGTAATAAGAATAGAAAAGGTATCAAGGGAGGGGATGGGATACAGAGTTCTGGTGTTTGGAATTGTGTGGAGTTGTACCCCTCTTATCCTATGATTTTATTAATGTTTTCTTTTTGTAAATAAAATAAAATAAATTCAGTAATAGTTTGTCTAAAGATGATTAAAAGCTTACTTTTTTTTAAGGACTCTTGCTCATAGTCATGACTTTTCACCCTACATATAGCTGTTCTTTTATACTTGTAAAAACCTGCAGCTGACTGCTTCTTAGTTGTTCTTTTAAGGTGATTTTATGGTTGCTTATCGGTATCTGAGAGCATCTTTTAATTTATAATGGTACATGTTGAAATGAAAAATGCCAGTGATGATGGGGCTGGGCTGTGGTACACCTAGTTAAGTGCATATATTACCGTGTGTAAGTATTAGGGTTCAAGCCTGCAAGAGGGAAACTTTACAAGCAGTGAAGCAGGGCTACAGGTGACTTTCTCCTCTTTCTCTCTCCATTTCTTTATTTTTTTCTTTAAAAAAAATTTTTTTTTATTATCTTTATTTATTGGATAGAGTCAGCCAGAAATCAAGAGGGGGTGATAGGGAGAGAGACATAGAGACACCTGCCGCCCTGCTTCACCACTCATGAAGCTTTCCCCCTGCATGTGGGGACCAGAGGCTCAAACCTGGGTCCTTGCACATGCGCTCAACCAGATGCGCCACCACCCAGCCCCTCTCCATTTTTCTGTCCTGTCAAATTAAGTAATGTTACAAAAATCTTTTTTTTTTTCTTTTGCTGCTAGTGCTTTATGGTTGCATGATTTCATTGCTCCCAGTGAACTTTTCCCCTCCAGGTAGAGGACAGAAACAAAGAGGAGGAAGAGAGATAGATACCTCAGTGCTACTTTTTTTTTAAAAAAAAATTATTTATTTTGTCATTGAGATGGATGCAGAGAGAGAAAGACACAGAAATATCAGAGCACTGCTCAGATCTGGCTTATGGTGGTGTAGGGGATTGAATGTGGGACTTTGGAGCCTCAGGCATTTAAAATCTCTTAGCATAACTATTATGCTATCTACCCCCACCCAAAAAAAGCTTCCTGGGCCAGTTGGGGGTGGGAGTGGGTGGGAGGGATGGGTCACAGTCTTTGGGTGGTGGGAATGGTGTTTATGTACACTCCTAGCAAAATGTAGACATATAAATCACTAGTTAATTAATATGAGAGGGGGAAAATCAATTGTATGTCTCAAAGTTTTTCAAAACACAAACTGAATCTTTTTAATATATAGGCTGTGTATTTGATATGCAGACTCTCTCAAAAGCCTAGACCAAGTAGATCAGAAGCATCCAATAGCACAGCTATATACAAGATACTGGGTACTGTACAGCAAACCATAACAAAGGGACTTTTCAAAGTTAACCCAATTACCAAATAATGTGATGATAACATTAACTGTCGATTGTCTTTTTGAACCCTAAGACAGCAGGAACCTCACATCTCCACTATAGAGCCTCTACTTCCCCCAGTCCTGGAACCCTTGGATAGGGCCCACTTTCCCTTATGCGTCTCCCAATCCATACCAAATAATATTGCATCCGCCGATCACAACCTAACCAATGCAACAATTGCCACCTCAACATGCTTCACTTCAGATTGTGTCCAGAGACTTCACGTGTGGAATGACAACCTTTCACCTTCATTACTCGGGTGAGACCTTTCCTTTCATAGTATACTGTAATTTCATCTCAGGTGGTTCACTTTCTAACAAAGTCCCAAAACCTAGATATACACCAGTTTCTGTGAGAGAGAGCATATGTTCACATGTATCCATAAACTACTGCAAAATGTGTACCTGAAAGCAGAAGTACACTAGAGTTTGCAGTGAGTACCTCCCTAACACTTCCTCTCCACTATTCCAACCTTTGGGTCCATGATTGCTCAACAATTTGTTTGGCTTCGTATGTTAACTCTCTTTTCAATCACCAGGTTCCAGATGCCATCAGGATGCCGGCCAGGCTTCCCTGGACTGAAGACCCCACCAATGTGTCCTGGAGCTCAGCTTCCCCAGAGACCCACCCTACTAGGGAAAGAGAGAGGCAGACTGGGAGTATGGACCGATCAGTCAATGCCCATGTTCAGCAGGGAAGCAATTACAGAAGCCAGACCTTCTACCTTCTGCAACCTACAATGACCCTGGGTCCATGCTCCCAGAGGGATAGAGAATGGGAAAGCTATCAGGGGAGGGGGTGGGATATGGAGATTGGGTCGTGGGAATTGTGTGGAGTTGTACCCCTCCTACCCTATAGTTTTGTTAATTAATACTTTCTTAAATAAAAAAATGCTAGTGTTGAAAATGCTGATTAAATGAGATTAATATTTTGTGTTTTGGAGTGGGGGGCAGCAGAGTTATGTTACGAGGCATTTCTTTGAAATTACTTAGGTTTTTATGCCAAATGGAATTTAAATGGCTATTCCATTTAAATTGTAAACCTGCGTAGAAACCTATTGCAAGCTAGCAGCTAAATAGAATTCCGTTTCATGAACTTTAAACCAGGTTTATATGAAAAATCAGATTATACTTAGCTCTTGTGTGTTATTGATACTAACACTGAAAAATACAGTTCCCAACTTTTGCATTAATTTGAGTGCAACTATTCTTACAATTCCTCGAATTGTAGTCTTTGGGAAGTCTAATCTGTGCATTGTTTTGTTTTTTTTTATACTTACTACCCATTGCTGCTGCCATGAGCCTTGATGGGAAGCTGTTGGTTTTTTCTACCAGGTTTGTTGCACATGTACAATTCCACTACTACTTGGAGTTTTTTTTTTTTTATTTTTAAATCTTTATTTATTTATTTATTTTTATTTTTAAATCTTTATTTATTAGATAGAGACAGCCAGTAATGGAGAGGGAAGGGGGTGACAAAGGGGGAGAGAGACAGAGACACACATGCAGCCCTGCTTCACCACTTGTGTAGCTTTCCCTCTGCAGCTGGGGGCTTGAACCTGGGTCGTCGCACACTGTAGCATGTGTGCTCAGCCACGTGCACCACCACCCAGCTGCAGTCATAAACATTTTTTTAAAAAATTAAATGAAATATATTTCAACTTTTTTTTTTAAGAAAGGAGACATTAACAAAACCGTAGGATAGGAGGGGTACAACTCCACACATTTCCCAACACCCAATCTCCATTACCCATCCATTCCCCAATAGCTTTGCCATTATTCCTTTGGGAGCATGGACCCAGGATCGTTGTGGGTTGCAGAAGGTAGAAGGTCTGGCTTCTGTAATTGCTTCCCCGCTGAACATGGACTTTGACTGGTCGGTCCATACTCCCAGTCTGCCTCACTCTTTCCCTAGTAGGGTGGGTCTCTGGGGAAGTGGAGCTCCAGGACACATTGGTGGGGTCTTCAGTCCAGGGAAGCCTGGCCGGCATCCTGATGGCATCTGGAACCTGGTGGCTGAAAAGAGAGTTAACATACGAAGCCAAACAAGTTGTTGAGCAATCATGGACCCAAAGGTTGGAATAGTGGAGAGGAAGTGTTAGGGGGGTACTCACTGCAAACTCTAGTGTACTTCTGCTTTCAGGTATATATTTTGCACTAGTTTATGGATACGTGTGAACATAAGCTCTGTCTCACGGAACCTGGTCTATATCTAGGTTTTGGGACTTTGTTAGGAAGTGAACCACCTGGGATGGAATTAGAGAATACTATGAAAGGAAAGGTCTCACCCCAGTAATGAAGCTAAAGGGTTGTCATTCCACACCTGAAGTCTCTGGACACAGTCTGAGCCGAAACATGTTAAGGTGGTACTCGTTGAGCTGATTAGGTTGTAATTGGCAGATGCAATATTATTTGATATGAATTGGGAGAGGCATACGGAAAAGTGGGCCCTACCCTAAGGTTCCAGAACAGGGAGGAAATATAGGCTCTGTAGTGGAAATGTGAGGTTCCTGCTGTCTTAGGGTTCAAAAAGACAGTGGATAGTTATTGTTATCATCACATTATTTGGTAATTGGGTTAACTTTGAAAAGTCCCTTTGTTAGGGTTTGCTGTATCGTACCCAGTATCTTGTATACAGCTGTGCCACCAGTTGCTTCTTATCTACTTGGTCTAGGCTTTTGAGAGAGTCTGCATATCAAAGACACAGCCTATATATTAAAAAGACTCAGTCTGTGTTTTTAAAACTTTGAGACAATCAATTTTCCCCCTCATATTAATTAATGAGTAATTTATATGACTATACTTTAATAGGAGTGTACATAAACACCATTTCCACCACCAAAAGACTGTGTCCCATCACACCCACCCCCCCAGGCCCAGGAAGCCGCATGTCTACCCTCCCCCTCACCACAGGGCTTTTACTTTGATGCCCTACTTTCAGTTTAGTCAGATCCTGCTTTTAGTTTCCCTTTCAGATCTTCTTTCTCAACTTCTGTTGATGAGTGGGATCATCCCATACTCATCTTTATCTTTCTGAATTAGCTCACTTAACATACATAATTCCTTCTAGCTCTATCCAAGATGGGTCAGAGAAGGTGGGTTCATTGTTCATAATAGCTGCATAGTATTTCATTGTGTATATATACCACAGCTTTCTCAGCCACTCATCTGTTGTTGGGCACCTGGGTTGCTTCTAGGTTTTAGCTATTATGAATTGTGCTGCTATGAACATAGGAGTACACACATCTTATTGGTTGGGTGTTATGGAGTCCTCAGGGTATATCCCTAGGAGAGGAATTACTGGGTCATATGGAAGGTCCATGTCTAGCCTTGTCAGAGTTATCCAGATTGCTCTCCACAGAGGCTGGACTAACATTCCCACCAGTAGTGAAAAGGGTTCCTCTGTCCCCACAGCCTCTCCAGCATTTGTTGCTGCTGTCCTTTTTGATGTATGCCATTCTCAAAGGAGTGAGGTGGTATCTCAGTGTTGTCTTAATTTGCATTTCTGTGACAAATAGCGACCTAGAGCAGTTTTTCATGTTAGTTAGCCTTTTGGATCTCTTCTGAGGTGAATGTTCTGTTCATAGCCTCTGCTCATTTTTGGATGGGGTCAGTTGCTTTTTTGGTGCTAAGTTTGCTGAGCTCCTTGTATATTTAGGTGATTAGTCTCTTGTCTGATGTATGGCATGTGAAGATCTCCCATTCTTGAGGGGTCTCTTTGTTTGTTTCATCTTTCTTTGGCTGTGCAGAAGCTTTTCAATTTGATGTACACCCATTGGTTTGTTTTTGCTTTAGTCTTCCTTGCAGTTGGGTTTGCTTCCTCAAAGATGTCCTTGAGGTTTAGCTGGGAAAGTGTTTTACCAATGTTTTCCTCTAAGTATTTGATTGTTTCTGGTCTAACATCCCTATCCTTGACCTATTTGGAGTTGATTTTTGTTTCTGGTGAGATAAGGTTGTTTAGTTTCATTCTTCTGCATGTTTCAACCCAGTTTTCCTTGTACCATTTATTGAAGAGAGCCTCCTTCCTCCATTTAATACTTTGGGCCCCCTTATCAAAGATTAGATGTCTATAGGTGTGGGGTACTTGGCAGTTTTTTTTTTCTCCCCTACCAGTTGTAGCTAGGGCTCGGTGCCAGTACTAAGAATCTCCTGCTCCCAACTGCTCCCAGTGGCCACTGTTTTCCTTTTTTTTTTTTTTTAAATAGGACAGTGAGAAATTGAGAGAGAATGGGAGAGAGGGAGGAGAGGGAGAGAAAAATGAAAAATAGACACCTACAGCCCTGCTTCATCACTCATGAAGTGGACCGTTTGCAGGTGGGGAATAGAGCTTGAACCCAGATTCTTTCCTCCCTCTCCCTCTCCGTCTCCGTCTCCGTCTCCGTCTCCCTCTCCCTCTCCCTCTCCCTCTCCCTCTCCCTCTCCCTCTCCCTCTCCCTCTCCCTCTCCCTCTCCCTCTCCCTCTCCCTCTCCCTCTCCCTCACGCACTCCCTCACTGTCTCCCTCACCCTCACCCTCTCCTTCTCCCTCTTTTCCCACCTCTCTCTCATTACTTTTTATTTATGAAAAGGAAACACTGACAAAAACCTGAACCCAGATTCTTGCACTTAGTAGTTAACTAGCTGTGCCACCGTCTGGCCTCTGATTTTTTTTTCCCTAATGATGAGATACAGGGAAGGAATAAAAGAAGGCGAGGCAGACAGAAAATCAGAGGCAACATTTTTTGCTGCCTCCATTTTTTCACAGTGTTTCTTGTTTGCATTGTGCTCCTGTGTGGTTGCTGGGGATTTGGACTGGGTCCTCCTGGATGGTAAAGTATGCTGTCTACACAGCTGCTGAGCTGTGCCAACCCCAGCAGGTTATCCCTGCCTTCTGTTGGGTCCCATTTTAGCTGTAGATATAATGAGATATATATACCTAAATGCTTTGTAGTTAACTGCTTGCCTCTGCACACAGCTTTGAATAGAGTCCTAAAGCATTTTTATGTCTTAGGCTAGACTTATGCCATCATCACAGCATCAGCAGATGATGGAGGATCCATGGATGATGCCTCATGCTGTAAGGCTGTACCTTTGTGGGAACATTAACCAGAATTGGAGGGAATTAGCAGGACATTTTGAGTCCTGTCCTTTTGGGGTTGTTACCGGTATTTTTAAATTAATGAAAAATTTGTGACAGGTTTTCATGTGCTGCCACAGAACTTTTCTTTTTTTACTTCAAGAAATAGGAAGAAAAGGCCCATTATATTTTATAAATGTGTTCTATTTTATAAATACATTTCTGAGAGGATAGACTGTGTCCTGCCATGTGTACTTTCTGTTTCTGTTAGTCTTCTGTTTTTTCCATGTGTTTGATTCTTTTTGTGGTTGGTTACTAATTTCATTGTGACTTGAGAAGATGCTTGATATTATTTCTATCTCCTAAATTGATTGCTGCTAGCTTTGTGACCCAGTATATCATCATCATCTATCCTTGAATATATTCCATGTGCCTTAGGGGAAAAAGTGTATTTATCTTTTGGGGGATGAAGAACTACCTAATATGTTCAGGCTACCAGTCTTATTTAGTGCTGTTTCCTTATTAATTTTCTCTCTGGTTGATCTGTCTATTTGAGAGTCTGGGTGTTAAAATTCCATACTGTCATTGTGTTGCTATCAGTGTTTTTCTTAAACTCTGTTAATAATTTCTTTATATACTCTGATGACCCTATACTTGTATAATTGTTGATGAATTAACATTTAAGTTAAGTCCTCTTGCTTGATTCTTTGGTCATTGTATCCTACCTATCCCTGTTTATTATAATTTTTTCTAAATTAAAAAATTTTTGTCTAAAATAAGTATGGTTTTCCCTACAGGTGGGAAGTCCCCCCCTTTTTAAATTGCTGTAGCATTATTGGTGTACATATTATTTAGATAAAATAATATAGTGTCCAGAATTAAGTTTTTTTTAAGTTTCTGTTCTCAATAGACAGAATTATAGGTGACACTGAAAAGTAAGTTTGAATTAGCCTGGAGAGTAGTTCATGGTGGGGTATTAAATTTGTGTACACAGAGTCCTGAACTTGACCCTGACATGGCATATGTCAATGATGGTCTGGGTCTCCGTCCCTCTCTGCCTCTCTTCCTCTCTTGTTAATGAATAAAGTTTGACTACAAGTATTATTCAGAGAGGTTTTTTTCTGGTCTGTGGATAGATTAAAGATTGTTTTAATAAGTGGGGGCTGTAGCTCAGTGGTAGACTGAAGGCCTCATATGTATGAGGCCCTAGGCTTGAACTCTGGCACCATAAAAACTCTATGATGTTTTTTTCTTTTAATTTTTTTTTCTTTCTGTTTGATAGGGCAGAGGGAAATGAGAGGGTTGGGGAGGGTGGGGGGATAGATACCTGCAGACCTGCTTCACCCAGGTAGGGACTAGGGTCAGGAACTTAGGTCCTTGCACATGGTAATGTGTGTGTTCAACGGGGCACTTCATTGCCTTGCCTAATATTATACAGTTGTTGATGCAGATAAAATTCAAGGCAAAATATAGTTTGCAGAGAAGCAGGTAATTTTATATATAAATACATAATCTCTTAATGTATATTAAAGTTAATGTTTTTATGAATGGTGAGAATTCTTAAATAACTTGTAGACAAAGTTGTCAGTGTTAGTCTTGATAGTTTTCATTGAAGTGTTTTATATCTCTTTCAGATATGGAAACAAGTGAAAAAATCCAAGGAGGTGGAATACTTCAACTATTTGCAAGTCTGTTGATCCCACAATCTACTTGCACAGCCCGAGTAGCTAACGTCATAGCAGAAGTAGCCAAAAATGGTGAGGTTTCCTCAAGAACTTTTCTGCTGGAACATCTTCAGTTTACACCTTACTTGTCAGTATGTTTTAATAATGTATATTTCAATTTTGTAAATTAGACATTTTTGTTTCTTCTTAATTTTTTCAAGTAATTGTTCTAAATGTAGTTACTTAATTATTCTTTACATACATTTCCTATTTGCTATTCCATTCCTTCTGAATGACATTAAAAAAAACTCACTAATTGTTTCTCACCTGTATCATGAGTCATTTTGGTTCTAGAATTCTTGAGTTGCCACAGAATCAGTCATTTCATAATTAGGAGCACTTACCTATTTCAGTGTTTGTGTTTCAGCCATATAAATTCACTTCTTTACTTTTTTTTTTCTTTCAGCAAACAGACTTGGTTTATTATGCCATCTCCATCAAAAGGAACAAAGATTAAAAAAAATTTTTTTTAATTATCTTTATTTATTGGATAGAGACAGTCAGAAATCAAGAGGGTAGGGGGAGATAGAAAGGGAGAGAGAAAGAGAGACATCGCAGCCCTGCTTTTCCACTTGCAAAGCTTTCCCCCCTGCAGGTGGGGACCAGGGACTCCAACGTGGATCCTTATACATTGTAACATGTGTGCTCAACCAGGTGTCCCACCACCTGACCCCAGGAACAAAGATTTTTTTTTTGGAGAATATCATGTCAAGCTGTAGCTATTTGGGATATAGCTGTAGCTATTTGAGTATTTAATGTTATTGAAGGATTAGCGAGCTTGAAAGCCTGATTTGCTCATTATGTCATATAGACCTATGTAGACATACTATTAAACTTCAGAAATTTTTTCCTACTTGAAAAAAATAATAGTAAGATCTCCACACACACAGATTGAACTGCAGTGCTAACATCCCTGAGTTCTCTGAGCAGTTGCAGTGGTAGAATAATAAATCTTTTCTTTTCTTTTTTCTTTTTTTTTTTTTGCAGTTAAGTTCTTTATACTGAATATATATGTTATCTAGCATGCCCTGTAGCAGCACATCTGGAATATGTGCTTGTTTTTCTGCACTCACCTTCATGAAAAATATTTGTCTGTAAGAACATCCTGGGAAGATAGCAATGACTACAAGTTTAGTCATAGATAATCTATCTTCTTACATATGATTTTATCCAGTGAGACTCATAGCATAAATCTTAGCACATGATTTTAATTCAGTATTTTGAGAAAAACACTGAATCCCTAAGGTTGTTCTTAAGGTTAACTGGAGACCATAGTAAGTGTAGTACTTTTAGTGTCTCTTAATTTGTCAAAATTTGACTCTGTTTTTAGATTTTTCTTTGGTAAATAAATATTCTTGAAAGCGAAGAGAAACTATAATATTCTGGCTTCATTTGTATAATCCTGGTGTCATAGCATTGCAAACTACCAGTTGGTGTTTTGATACAAAATGTACATTATCTAAAATAAAATGGCTTTCACAACGTTTTTCACATTCATTAGGGTACTGTATTGGTAAATAACTTACTTTGGTTAAGTAGCAACTGACTTATCTATTGTTTCTATGTTATGAATAAGTCATTATAATTATATAATCACTAAACTATGCTTGGAATTTGAGAGAGTCATCAATGTTTAGAGGTTTTGCTGTGGACTGGGATTTTCAGTGCACTTCAAGCAGATTTAAAACAGATAGTGATTATCTAGAGACAACAAAGAACTACTGAAGCAGATCTAATTTGACAACCAAAGCGATCTAGCTATTATTTATTAACCCAAATTAACCATAGTGTTTTTGCTAGAACTAAAGCTTCTTGATTTTTTTTTATCTCATTTGGATCACAGTATAGATTTCTAGAAATCATTTTTTAAAAATTTATTCATAAAATGGAAATATTGACAAGACCATAGGGTAAGAGGGGTACAATTTCACACAATTCCCACCACCAAAGTTCCGAATCACAATCCTCCCATGATAGCTTTCATATATATATATTACTTTTTACCCTAACCTCTAACCCCTAACTCCTAACCCCTAACCCCTAACCCCTAACCCCAACCTTAACCCTAACCCTAACCCAAGCTTTCCTATTCTTTATCCCTCTGGGAGCATGGACCTAGGATCATTATGGGGTGCTGAAGGTGGAAGGTCTGGCTTCTGTAATTGCTTCTCCACTGAACATAGGTGTTGGCAGGTCAATCCATGATCCCAGCCTGTTTTTCTCTTTCCCTAGTGGAGCAGGGATCTGGGGAGGTGGGGCTTCAGACACATTGGTGAGGTTGTCTGTGCAAGGAAGTCAGGTTGGCATCATGGTAGCATCTGGAACTTGGTGGCTGAAAAAGCACTAAGATATAAAGAAGAATTACCTGTTAAATAATCCGGAGCCTATAGGCAAGACAATAGCAGATGATATTTGGGGTCTCCATTTTGGAAAAAGCTAGTAGGTCTATTTTAGGTATATTCCAAGGGGCCCATGACCCTACTAGTTTTTGCCTGAGTCTGACAGATAACATGAAGGTGGACCCAAGGTATTGTCTGGGGAGATGGTGTCATAGTTGGAAAAAGGACTAGAAAACTGGATCAGGGAAGAGAGTAGCTCCCAAATATGGGAAAAGTATATAAATATTGTTAACTGTAAACCCCATTGATTAGATCTGGGATCTGTAAGAAAGAGTGTATGTATGTATGTGTGTGTGTGTGTGTGTGTGTGTAGGGGGGGTGGCATATTTGGTTGAGTGCACATGTTACATTATGCAAGGACTCAGGTTCAAGCCCCCCAGTCCCCACCTGCAGGAGAAAGCCTTGCAAGTGCTGAAGCAGTGCTGTAGGTGTCTCTCTTTACCTCTCCCTTTCTATTTTACCCTACCTGCTCTTTTTTTTTTTTTGCCTCTAGGGTTCTCTCTTTGGCTTGGTGCCTACACCACGAAATCCACTGATCCTGTAATCCATTTTTTCCCATTTTGTTGCCCTTGTTGTTGTTTTTATTGCTGTTGTTAGATAGGACAGAGAGAAATCTAGAGAGGAGGGAAAGACAGAGAGGGAGAGAGAAAGATAGACCTGCAGACCTGTGTTACCACCTGTGAAGTTACCCCCCCTGCCAGGGGCTTGAACTGGGATCCTTATGCCGGTCCTTGTGCTTTGCGCCATGTGCGTTTAAGCCACTGCACTACTGCCTAGCCCCCTCCCCTAGCCCCTTCCCCTCCCCTCTTGATTTCTGGCTGTCTCTAGCCAATAAAGATTAATAGTAATAATAATAATAATAGGAGCACACTAAACATTTCATCAGACATTTCTAGTAGATTTTTTGTGTGTTTGTGTGATCTTTGTTTTGTTATTGAAATTTCTGTTACATGTTTGTACCCCTCACCCCTGCTGACTTTAGTCCTCCATCACCTGTACAGGGACCCCTGTGTTCACAAACCCTCCCTCCATCCCTAGACTCCTTGCCCTTGCTGCATCTGAACACATGCAAAGTCCAAGTCTTACCTTCCTTGGTACTTAAATTCCACCTGTTCGTGGGAGTATACTATAGTTGACTTTCTTGTGGCTGATCTCACTTAGCATTTAGCTGATCTCACATTTCTTCAAGCTTCTTCCAAGATGAGGCAGAGGAGAAAATTTCATCATAGCTTACAGCTGAGTACCATTCTATTGTGTATATAGACCACAACTTTATTAACCACTCATCTGCTGCGCATCTGGGTTGCTTCTAGTGTTTGGGCTATTATAAAATTGTGCTACTAAGAACCTATGTGGAAATAGGTATGTCTTTGGATAGATGTTTTGTATTATTATTATTATTACTATTATTATTATTAATTCCTAGGAGAGGTTTCTGGGTCATAGAGTATATCCATTTCTGATGTTCTGAGGAATCTCCAGATAAAATACACAATTTATTGATACATTACTTTCGGGATATTGTGAGGATGTGAGTGAGCTTGACCTGAGGAGTGCATCTATCCTGTCAGTCTCTCTCTCTACTAAGAGGTTGAGCAAGGAGGGACAGGAATAACCCCAAAGGTTTGCCTCGTCTTATCAGACTCCCTGCCTAACAAAGCACCCTGCATTCCTGATACTATGGCCATTAGATAAAAAGAAAGGGGGAGATGTTGGGAAATTGTGAGGAGCCTCACAAAGCACCCTGCATTCCTGATACTATGGCCTATCTACATAATCATTGTTTTGCCTGAAAGATCCCCACCCATTCCATTCCTTTGATCTATTTTCTTTCTACCTTCAAGACCCTCCCTGCCTCCAGGGTAGTATTAATCCCACCCGTTAAAACCCTTGCAACAATTGCTAAGGAAGTTCCTACCTTTCCAGCCTTTCTCCACCCCTTTCCTAGCCATTTCCCCATTTCCGTTTCTGACTTGTCACTTCCGAGTGTGTCTTTTAAAAAGCGTTGGCTCTCTGATCCATAAAGGTTTTGCATTGTCTCGCGCCACGTGTTTGTTTCTGATTCATCTGCCTCGCATCGCTGAGTCAGTAGCAGCCCAGGCTGGCTCCGGTCAAGTTCTCTCTAACCCGGAGAGTACGTACCCGGGAAGAGGCACCCCTACGCTAGCCCAGCAATTACCACCAGTAATGCAGGACTCCTTTTTTCTCTTTCCAGTATTTGTTTCTAAGGTATGACATTCTGACTTTATTTCACTGTAGATTTTTGTTTTGTGATAATCAGTGAGATTGTCATTTTTGTATGGTTTTCTTTTATATGTAATGTATCTCTTGATAACTCTGCTACAAGAAATTGCTTCTAGTAATACTTTTGAAGACATTAGTTGTGTTCAGAAGAGACTTTTTTAGCACTTATACTTTTAACATTTAACTGCTGGTGAGTATTCAGAAATGTGATTAAATGATAGGAAAGTGGATTAAGGCTTTTTAAAAAAGTTAGATAGCTGCTTAGTTTTGATTTTTAAACAATTTGATTGGGGAAATAGTTTACAGGACAGTTGCTGACACATGGGAACAGTTTCTAATGTTCCCCTAATATTGTTTATACATCTCTCCACCATCCACCTGTGTTGTTCTTCACCATGAGTACCATATATCCAATCTTCTCCCCACTCCCTATCTCCCAGTGTTGAAAATAGCAATCAGCTGGTCTATCCTGACAAGGAGGAGACCCACAGCAGATCCAAGAGCATCTGTCTGTGCTTAGACACTAAGGTATCTAATGCATTCTGTGGTCATGGCAAGGCACATTTCAGTCTGCACTAATTTTGAGACCCCTATCATCCTCAATAGTAGGTAGAGTATGTTGTCCAACCTTCCTTCGGAGAATGGAACATTCCCTACCATTATTGATCCACATTGAGGGCAAGGTCCTATAAGAGCCCACAAAGGGTTCCATTGTGTTATTCCTGATGGAGATGACCAGTGACAATGGCAAGAGGGATCTGTTAGAACTCTATACCCATCATGTCAGTGGGAATCCCAGGTGATAGGGTGGCCTGGTTGTGACTAAAGAGTCATCATTAAGGTATGCCAGTCTCTTGCCCCTATTCAGCTTTTGTAGTCCTTACTTTGTTTGACACAGTTAGCTTTGGAGTGATTGGGGGACATGTCATAGGAATTAGGTGAGGAGGATATCTATGTCTAAGTAGAAACTTTCATAAAGTACTTTTATTTTTTTTATTATTATTTATACAAAGGAAACACTGACAAAAACCATAGGATAAGAGAGGTACAACTCCACACAATTCCCACTACCAGAACTCTGTATCAAACCCTTCCCTGATAGCATTCAGATTCTTTATCCCTCTAGGAGTATGGACCCAGGATCATTATGGGGTGCAGAAGGTGGAAGGTCTGGCTTCAGTAATTACTTCCCCACTGAACATGGGCGTTGGCAGGTCGATCCATACTCCCAGCCTGTCTCTCTCTTTCCCTAGTGGGCCAGGGCTAAGGGGAAGTGGGACTCCAGGACACATTGATGAGGTCATCTGCCCAGGTAAGTCCAGTGGGAAATATGGTGCCATCTGGAACCTGGTGGCTAAAAAAAGAGTTAACATATAAAGCTAAACACATTGTTGACTGATCATGAACCTAAAGGCTAGCATAGTTCAGATGAAGAGTTGGGGCGGCGGGGGGGGCCTCCGTTTTGTAGATAGTTAGTAGGGCTATTTTAGTTATATTACAAAGGGCCCATGAATATACTAGTTTTCCCCCCTCCCCCCCAAGCTTGACATCTAATATGCAGGTGGATCAAAGTTATTGTCTGGGGAGATGATGTCATGGCTGGAAAAAGGACCAGAAAACTGGATCAGGGAAGAGAGTAGCTCCCAGATATGGGAAAGCTGTATAAATATGTTTGACTATAAACCCTATCAATTTGATGTGACCTGGGGCCCATATTCAGCTTAGGAGCCTATGTGACCTCTGCATCCCTGTAGATCTGCATCCCTGTAGATCTGAGCTCACATTCTGTGGTCATGAGTAGGAACATTCCAAGATGCACCAATTTCAGGACCCATCTTCCTCAGGTGTAGCATAGAGTATGTTGTCCAGTCTCCCTTCAGAGGATGGAACATTACCGTTGTTGATCCAAGTTGAGGGCAAGGTCCTATGGAGGCCTACAAAAGGGTCTATTGTGTCGTTCCTGATAGAGATGACTGGTAACAATGGAGAGAGGGATTTATTCGAGGTCTAGGCCTATCATGTCTGTTTGGGAATCTCAGGACTCTCCAACTAGGGACCCAGCTGATGGGATGGCCTGATAGTGACTAAAGAGTCATCGTTAAAGTAGGCCAGTCTCTTGCCCTTTTTCAGCTTTTGCAGTCCTTATTTTGTTAAAGATAGCTTTGGAGTGACTGAAGGAAGTAGGAAGTAGGTAAGAAGTATATCTAAGTCTAGACACTATTTCATTACGAACTCTATGGTGTCTTTGTAGGTCTTTCTGCTTTCTTCATTTTTTGAGTCACTATAAATTATTTTGCACTTTTCTTAAAGGTATATATTTTCCACTGATTGTGGACACATGTACATTTGCCCTATCTCATGGGGCCTGGTCTATATCTAGGTTTTGAGATTTTGTTAAGAAGTACTCCACTCGAAATCGAGTTAAGGAGCCCTATAAGCTAGGAATATCACACCAGAGTAATGACACTGAAGAGTTGACATTCCATGCCTGAAGTCTCTAGACACAGTCCAAAGTGAAGCATGCTGAGGTGGTACTTGTTGCAATGATTGGGTTGGTATCAGCAGATGCAGTATCAGTTGGTATGAATTGGGAGAATCATGCAGGCAAGTGAGCCTCACCCTAGAGGTTTCAGGACTGGGAGAAATATGGGCCTTATAGAGAAAGGGGAATGTTCCTGCTGTCTTAGGGTTTAAGAAGGCAATAGAAAGTTATTGCTATAACCAAATTATTTGGCAATTGGGTTAACTTTGAAAATCCCTTTTTTAGGACTTGCTGTATCATACAAAGACTCCCCATAATTTATGACTTTTTATGCTAGGTATGTATATCTATCTTATAAAGTAACTCCACTCATTGCTTCTGTTCTCCCTGATTTAAGCCTTTTGGAGACAATATTTCAAAGAACAAGTCATAATTAGAAATGTATTAACAGTTTAAGTCCACAGTTAAAATTCAATCTGATTACCAATTTGAAGTCTTAAGTTCTTAGATTGAAGTTACATATACTCAGCCTATGATCTGTGCATCAAAAAGATTGAGACATTCAATCCATTTTCCCCTCTCATATTAGTTATTTGTGAGAGTGTAAGTTAATAATACTGTATATTAACACCATTGCCACCACCAAAGGTCTTTGTCCTTCCCTCCTCCCATGTTGTCCCCTCCCCCCTCCACACAATGAAGCTGAACATCTACCCTCACCCTCCACCCACAGATTTTTACTTTGTGCCCTACTCCAAACTCAGTCAGATTCTGCTTTTGAGTTTCCCTTTCTGTTCTTTTTTCTCAACTTCTGCTCATAAGTGGGATTATTGTGTCTTTGTCTTTCTGACTTATCTCATGTAACATAATTCCTTCTAGCTCTATCCAAGATGGGTCACAGAAGGTGGGTTCATTGTTCTTAATAGCTGCGTAGTATTCCATTGTGTATATATACCACAGCTTTCTCAGCCATTCATCTGTTGTTAGGCATCCAGTTTGCTTCCATGTTTTAGCTATTATGAATTGTGCTGCTACGATCATAGGTGTGCACATATCTTTTTGGTTGAGTGTTATGGAATTCTTAGGATATATCCCTAGGAGAGAAATTACTGGGTCATATGGGAGGTCTATTTCTAGCCTTGTGAGAGTTCTTCAGATTACTCTCCACAGAGGTTGGACCAATTTACATTCCCACCTGAAGGGTAGGAGGGTTCCTTTCTCCCCACAACCTCTCCAGCATTTTTTACTGCTGTCATTTTTGATGTATGCCATTCTCATGGGGGGTGAAGTGGTATCTCAGTATTGTCTTTATTTGCATTTCTCTGAAAATCAGTGACCTTGGAGCAATTTTTCATGTTTCTTAGCCTTTTGGATCTCTTCTGTAGTGAATATTCTGTTCATACCCTCTGCCCATTTTTGAATGGGATCATTTGCTTTTTTGTTGCTAAGTTTGCTGAGCTCTTTGTATATTTTGGTTATTAGTCTCTGGTCTGGTGTATGGCATGTGAAGTTTTTCTCCCATTCTGTGAGAAGTCTCTTTTTTTTTTTCTTGGATAATAGTTTTATTGTACAAAAGCTCTTTAATTTGATGTAGTTCCATTTACTTATTTTTTAGTCTTCCTTGCAATTGGGTTTGTATCATCAAAGCTGTCATTGAAACTTACGTAGGACAGTGTTTCACCAATGTTTTTCTGTAAGTATTTGAAAAATTTCTGGTCTAGCATCCAGAACCTTCATCCATTTCAAGTTGACTTTTGTTTCTGGTGAGACAAAGTGGTTCAATTTCATTCTTCTGCATGTTCCAACCCATTTTTCCCAGCATCATTTATTGAAGAGAGGCACCTTCCTCCATTTAATAATTTGGTCCCCTTTAGCAGAAATTGGATGGCCATAAGTGTGGGTGTTTAGTTCTGGTCTTTCAGTTCTGTTCCACTGGTCTGTGTACCAGGCTGTTTTGACTATGATGGCTTTATAATATAGTTTGAGATCTGGGAGTGTGATACCTGCATTTCTGTTTCTTTTACTCAAAATTATTTTGATAATTCTTGGTGTTTTCTGGTTGATTGTCATTTTTGTTCTATTCTCTTAAAAAACTTCATTGGAATTTGATGAGTACCACATTAAATTTGTTTATGACTCTGGGTAGTATATTCATTTTGATGATATTTATTCTTCCAATCCATGGGCATGGAATATCTTTCCATTACTTTGTATCATTTTCTATTTCTTTGAATAGTGACTCACAGTTTTCAGTATACAAGTCTTTCACTTCTTTGGTCAGGTTTATTCCTAGGTATTTTATTGATTTTGCTGCAACAGTAAATGGGAGTGATTTCTGGACATCTCCTTCTTTGGACTTAGTGTTTCCATAAAGAAATGCCACTGATTTTTGTACATTTATTTTGTAGCCTGACGCCTTGCCTAATGATTTCCAGTAGCTTTCTGCTGCATTCTTTAGATTTTTCAATGTATACTATTATATCATATGCAGATAGTGGGAGCTTGACTTCTTCCCTTCCAGTTTATATTCCTTTGATTCCTTTCTTTTGTCTGATTGCTCTGGTGAGAATTTCCAACACTGTGTTTAAGAGTAATGGTGATAATGGAAAGCCCTGTGTAGACCCTGATCTGAGTGGGAATGATTTCAACTTCGTCCCACTGAATATGATGTTTGCTGTATCCACTGTCTTGTGGAATTTTCCATCTTTTCCCCTTTTTTGTAGTGTTTTGAGCATAAATTGCTGTTGGATTTTGTCAAAGGCTTTCTCTGCATCTATTGAGATAATCATGTGGTTTTTGATTTGCCTTTATTGATGTGGTGAATGACATTGATTGACTTAACATATGTTGATCCAGCCTTGCATTCCTGGAATAAATCCCACTTGCTTGTGATGGACAATCTTGTGGAACTACTGCTGTATCCAGTTGGCTAAGATCTTGTTCAGTATTTTGGCATCTATGTTCATCTGTGTTCTGTAGTTTTTCTTTTTTGTTATATCTTTGGCTACTTTTGGTATCAGGGTCATGTTGGCTTCATAGAAGGTGGAAGGGAGTGTTCCTGTTCCTTGGGTCTTTTGGAAGAGCTAATATAGGTATTAACTGTTTCCTGAAGGTTTTATAGAAATCGTTTGTAAGGCCATCTGATTCTGGACTTTTGTTGTTGGTATGATTGTTTATAACTTTTTTGATTTCTTTGTCTGTGATTGTTCCATTTAGTTTTTGTAATTTTTCTTGGTTCAGTTTTGGAAGGATATATGTTTCTAGGAATTGTTCCATTTCTTCCACATTCTCTAGGTTGGTGGCATATACTTGTTCATAGAAGCTTTGCGTGATTTATTGAATTTCTGTAGTGTCGTGAAATATTCTATATTCTTAACAATGCTATATATTTGATTTTTTTTTTGTTTAATTTTTCAAAGAACCAACTTTTGTCTTCAGTTCTTCTGTTTGCTTTAGAATTTCTTTGTTCCTCTTCTAAGTTTTTTAAGGCGTGCAGTAAGGTCATTTACTTGAGTTTTTGCTTGTTCTCCAATGTGTGCTTTTATGGATATGAGTTTCTCTATAAGTACTGCATTAGTTGTGTGCCAAATATTTTGATAGCTCATGTTTTCATTTTCATTTGTTCCTAGGAACATTTGATTTTCTTGCTTGAGTTCCTCTTTGACCCAGCAGTTATTAAGTAGGATGTTGTTGAGTTTCCAAATTTTGTGACTGTTAGTAATTTTTTGTTTGTTGCTGAGTGTTAGCTTTTCTTCACTGTGGTCTGAGAAGATGCTGAAATGATTTCAATGCTCTTGAATTTGCTCATACTGTCTTTGTGGCCTATTATGTGATCTGTCCTTGAGGATGTGCTGTGTGGATTTGAGAAGAATGTGTATTCCAGTTTCTTGGGGTGAAGAACTCTGAAAATGTCTAGGAGGTCTAGTCTGTCCATCTCTTCACTTAATTCTCTTGTTTCTTTTTGATTCTCTGCTTACTAATCTGTCTATGTGTAAGAGAGTGGTGTTGAAGTCTCCTACTATTACTGTGTTACTACTGATGTACTTTTGTAAGTCTTTTAGTAAGTTTTTGATGTATTTACATGGGCCCTCACTGGGTGCATAAATGTTAATAACTGTTAAATCTTGGTTGATTGAAGCTGAACATCCACCCTTACCCTCAACCTAGAGTTTTACTTTGGTTACCTACTCCAAATTCATTCTAATCCTGCTTTGAGTTTCCCTTTCTGTTCTTTTTTCTCAACTTCTGTTGATGAGTGGGATCATCCCATACTTATCTTTATTTTTCTGATTTAACTCACTTAACATAATTCCTTCTAGCTCCATCCAAGATGGCTCAGAGAAAGTGGGTTCATTGTTCTTAATAGCGGCATAGTATTCCATTGTGTATATATAGAACAGCTTTCTCAGCCACTCATCTGTTGTTGGGCACCTGGGTTGCTTCCAGGTTTTAGCTAGTACGAATTGTGCTGCTATGAACATAGGTGTATGTCGGACTAGCTTCGCGGGCAGAGACAGACAACCCAGGACTCATGGTTGAGCTGTACGCAGTATCTCTTTATTCATGCAGGACACAGCACAATCTAAACCAAGCTAAGCTAAACTAAGCTAAAAACTAAACTAAAAACACAATCCTATATATACTCGCCAAGTAGGGTGGAAACAGGATGTGACTCAGAGAGGGTGGAGCGAAAAGTGACTGGTGCAAATCAGGGTGTACTACAAGAGGGGGCGGAGCAAAAAGACATCATGAACCAGTGGGGATTAAACCAATGCCATGCAGGCATGCTGGTGCTTAGTTATGTAAATAGAATAGTGTTAACCAAATGAGACAGAAGGGGTTTTTAGAAGCAGAATTAGAAGCATACCAACAGGTGTACACATTTCTTTTTGGTTGGGTATTATGAAGTTCTTGGGTATATCCCTAGGAGAGGAATTACTGGGTCATATGGAATGTCCATGTCTAGTCTTGTCAGAGTTCTCCAGACTGCTCTCTGCAGGGGTTGGACCAGTTTACATTCCCACCAGCAGTGCAGAAGGGTTCCTCTGTCCCCACAGCCTCTCCAGCATTTGTTGCTGCTGTCCTTTTTGATGTATGCCATTCTCACAGGGGTGAGGTGGTATCTCAGTGTTGTCTTAATTTGCATTTCTCTGACAATCAGCAACCTGGAGCAATTTTTCAGGTGTTTGTTAGCTTTTTGGATCTCCTCTGAGGTGAATGTTCTGTTTATATCCTCTGCCCATTTTTGGATGGGGTCATTTGCTTTTTTGATGCTAAGTTTGCTGAGCTCTTTGCATATTTTGATGATTAGTCTCTTGTCTGATGTATGGTGTGTGAAGATCTCCCATTCTGTGAGGGGTCTCTTTGTTTGGCTGTGCAGAAGCTTTTCAATTTGATGTATTCCCATTGATTTGTTTCTGCTTTAGTCTTCCTTGCAGTTGGGTTTGTTTCATCAAAGATGTCCTTGAGGTTTAGCTGGGAAAGTGTTTCACCAATGTTTTTCTCTATGTATTTGATAGTTTCTGGTCTAACATCCAGGTCCTTGACCCATTTGGAGTTCATTTTTGTTTCTGGTGAGATAAAGTGGTTCAGTTTCATTCTTCTGCATGTTTCAACCCAGTTTTCCTTGTACCATTTATTGAAGAGAGCCTCCTTCCTGTTTTTAATACTTTGGGCTCCATTATCAAAGATTAGATGTCCATAGGTGTGGGGGTTTAGTTCTGGGCTTTCAGTTCTTTTCCACCGGTCTGTGTGCCTATTTTCGTTTCAGGACCAGGCTGTTTTGATGATGATTGTTGTTTTCGACGGGTTATGTTGTTTTCACCGGGCTGGCTTCACGGGCGGGTAACAGACGACCAGGGACTCATGGCTGGGTTGTACGCAGTATCTCTTTATTCATGCAGGACACAGCACAATCTAAGGCGAGCTAAGCTGAACTCAAGGTAAAGTACTCTAAAATTCACAATGCTGTCTTTATATATACTTGCCAAGTAGGGTGGAAACAGGATGTGACATAGA
This sequence comes from Erinaceus europaeus, assembly GCF_950295315.1. NCBI lineage: Eukaryota > Metazoa > Chordata > Mammalia > Eulipotyphla > Erinaceidae > Erinaceus > Erinaceus europaeus. The sequence goes on along the minus strand of NC_080164.1, from coordinate 104,112,627 downwards.
GAGGGTCGAGAGAAAAGTGACTGGTGAAAATCAGAGTGTGACAAAGAAGGGATCAGGGTGTGACAAGGAGGGGGGGTGGAGCAGGCGAGAATCCTATCACTGAACCACCAATGCCCTGGAGGGAGAGTGGAACTTGTTAACAGTGGTTATGTAAATAGAATAGTGTTAAGCAGGGGGGATTTAAACCAAATGAAACAGAAGGGGTCTCATGCATACCAACAGATGATGATGAACTTATAGTTTGAGATCTGGGAGTGTGATGCCTCTGTTTCTTTTTCTTTTACTCAAGATTGTTTTGTCAATTCTAGATGTTTTCTGGTTCCAGATAAATGATTTTAGTTTTTCTTCTATTCTCTTAAAGAAGCTTGGTGGTACTTTGATGCGTATCATGTTAAATTTGTATATGGCACTGGGGAGAATATTTATTTTGATGATATTTATTCTTCCAATCCAAGCATGGGATGTCTTTCCATTTCTTGGTGTCATTTTCTATTTCCTTTAATAGTGACACGCAGTTTTCAGTATACAAGTTTTACATCTTTGGTCAGCTTTATTCCTAGGTATTCTATTGATTTTGTTGCAACAGTGAATGGGAGTGATTTCTGGATGTCTTCTTCAGATTTAATGTTTGCATAAATAAATGCCACTGATTTTTGTACAATAATTTTGTAGCCTCACACCTTGCTATATTGCCTAATAACTTCCAGTAGTTTTCTGCTGAATTCTTTAGGTTTTTCTATATATACTATCATATCATCTGCACATAGTGAGGGCTTGACTTCTTCCCTTCCAATCTGTATTCCTTTGATTTCTTTCTCTTGCCTGATTGCTATGGCAAGAACTTCCAATACTGTGTTGAGGAGTAATGGTGATAATGGACAGCCCTGTCTAGTCCCCAATCTGAGGGGGAATGCTTTCAGCTTCTGTCCATTGTGTATGATGTTGGCTGTGGATTTGCTGCATGTGGACTTCACAATCTTGAGGAATTTCCCATCTATTCCCATTTTCTCTAATGCCCAAGAGTGTGGGGTACAGTACTCTTCTTTGATGTCACGCTTACTGCCCCCTGCTCTCCTTCCACCACTGGCCCCCAAATCCTACCTTCTGAGATTTCCAGGTTGAAAGTATCTTGCAGAGCTCACACCAGGCTCAACACTCAACAATACACATCTATTGTTGGGCATCTGGGTTGCTATTACAGACAATGCCGCTATGAGCATATTTATGCATAGGTCTATTCAGCTAGGTGTTTTTGCTTCCTTTGTATATATTCCTGGGAGAAGAATTTTCAGGCCATAAGGTAAATCCATTTCTAGCATTACTTTTGAATCTCTGAACTGTTTTCCACAAGAACTGGCCCAATTTACATTGCCACCAGCAGTGTAGGAGAGTCCCTTTTTCCCCTACAGACTCTCCAACAGTTGATGTTTCTGTTTTGTTTCTTTTTTTTTGATGCCAGGACCATTTTTTTTATTAGTGATTTATTAATGATTGACAAGTTTGTGGGATAAGAGAGGTACAACACACCACCAGAGTTCTGCATCTCCTCCCCTCCTTAGAAGTTTCCCTATTTTTTTTTTTTGTCTCCAGGGTTATTGCTGGGACTGGTGCCAACACTACGAATCTATTCCTTCTGGAGCCCATTTTCCCATTTCATCGTATAGGACAGAGAAAAATTGAGAGAGGAGAGGAAGAGAAAGATAGACACCTTCAGACCTGCTTCACCACTTGTGAAGTGCTCACCACCACCACCCCCTCCCCACAGGTGGGGAGCTGGGGGCTTCAACCTGGATTCTTGCATAGGTCCTTGCGCTTCATACTATGTGCACTTAACTTAGTGTGCTGCCACCTGGCTCCCAGTTTCCCTGTTCTTTATTTCTCTGTAAGTTTGGACTAAAGATCTATATGAGGAGCTGAAGGTAGAAGGTCTGGCTTCTGTAATTACTTCTCTGCTGGACATGGGTGTTGGCAGGTGGATCCACACCCCCCAGCCTACTGTATCTTTCCCTAGTGGTATAGGGCTCTAGGGAGGTGGGGTCCTCTGACAAATTTGTGAGGTCATCTGCCCAGGGCAGTCAGGTTGGTGTCATGGTAGCGTCTATCTTTTCTAATTAAAAAAAAAAACCCTCAAATTCCTGATAATGAGGAGAAAGCAGATAAAAATAATAATTCTTCTTCTAGCATTTGCCCTTCTTCCGTAGCCAGTCAACAGCATCAGGTTGAGCCTGATGTCTGCTTGTTGCTGGCTTTGAAAGTGACTGGGATCCATGTGGATTCAGTCGGCTAGGAAGGATCGTCAGTTTCCCCAATAAATGGGTACTCAAGGGATGCACCACGAGAAGGTCGATCCAATGTTTACACCTGTGACAAAGTCATTCATTAGAATTTGCACACACATTACTTTATTGGGGGTGGTTTAATGGTTTATAATACAGTTGTTGACAACCTCTCATCCCTATGATAGGTGTCTGTAGGACACCTCCCATCCAAGGTCCTTTTCTATCACCATTGACTAGGACATCAGAGCCCCTCCATCTTCTCCCATATCTTTCCTTAGAGTCCTTGGCTTTTGTGCAATACATCAAGTATGGTCCATAAAGTTTCACTTTGTTTTCCCTTATTGTCCTTACTGCTTCTTCTATTAAAAAAAAAATTGGGGGCCAGGCAGTGTTGCACCTGGTTAAGTGCACATATTACAGTGTGGAAGAATGCAGGTTCAAGCCCCTGGTCCATAGTTGCAGGGGGAACGTTTTAGGAGTGGTGAAGCAGGGCTGCAGGTGTCTCTGTATCTCTCCATCTCTTCTCAACTTCTCTCTGTCTCTACCCATTAATAAAAAGAATAAAATAAAATAAATAATTGAGGGAGATTAATGGTTTACATTAAACACATTGTCACATTGGGGATAGGCCTGTGACGTTTAGCACAGTTGCTCTGAATCTAGGGCAGAGAGTCTTGTCTCTGATTTGCCATCATTGACTCTTAGATTCTACACGTGACCTCAGCAATGCTCTGTACTAGAGAGCTGGGCAGCTTAAAGCTCCCCTAATCCTCTCACTGGTTTAGCCAGAGGCTGGAGGATGGAGAGGCCTCCGGTTTCTAGGACCCTAGCTGTGAGACAGAAAAATCCCCACTGAGCCAAGGGTAAACCAGCCAAATCACTTTCATAGTAGATATTTCATTAAGAGGGTATTTATATGAATTGTGAACATTAATATTTTTAACTAAATACGTCTTTTGTTTTCAGAATTTATGCGAACTCCATGTGTTGATGCTGGATTAATTTCACCTCTGGTGCATCTGCTAAGTAGCAAAGATCAGGAAGTGCTGCTTCAAACTGGCAGGGCCCTTGGAAACATATGCTATGATAGCCGTAAGTATGGAAATATCAATAACACAGATACAGTTATTTTCATATTTAAGCCATTTTATCCCATAACACTCTTTTCTGGGCTAAGATGTTAACATGGACTAGAAATGTCTTAGTTCTGCCAATCTGACAGAACTGATAGAGATTTGGGCCATAGAATTCTTAAATAAGGAGTGATCAAGATGAATTCTTTTCCTCTGCTATCACAAATGAGATTTTCAGAGGGAAGTCAGTTTCTGAAAAATTAGTACTTCTAATTTTTGAAAAAATATCTTTTCAGTTAGATGTTATTGACATTTTCTTACTGAATTTGTGTGGACACAGCTTTGTATAGATTATAAATCTGTCCACATAAATTTTAAAGTAATTACAACTCAGTAAACCCTTCATAAAATCCACTGTCTTCTGAAAACTTAGATTGACTATTCTATCTGACTGACTATATTCTTTTTTGTTATTTGTTTTTTGTCACCCTCACCAGATCCTGTTATATATCTTTCTGGTAGGCTAAGAGAATGTAAGATTTTGGGTATGAGGATGTTACAAAAATTCTACATCTTCTATTTGCTCTTCCTACATATATGTCAACATGTGAATTCACTTTAAAATTTTTGTCAGTGGATTCTTATTTCTGAGCCCCTTCCCCCAAAAAACCCAGCATTTTAACCCTCACTTGATCTTTCAACTTGTAGAAATAGGTACCTTTTATTACCTAATTTCTCCATTGAGTTTAAACTCACTTTTCAAGTTATAAACGCATAAGAAGACATGGTCCTTTTCTAGCTCGTTCATGACAATGAGTGTGTGGCCAACCTCATTTATTCTCCTTTCCTTACTTTTCTTGAAACACTGAAGACATGGACAGCTTATGAACTTTAAATTAATCTTTCCAGTCCTCAACAGTGCCTATGAATTTCTCTTCCTATTTTTTTATTCCAGTTATTTTTCTTTTAGGATATTAGCTCTATTTATAAAACTTTGATGCTGTCTGTTTGACTCATGTTTGCATATTTAAGATTCTTCTTTAAGCACTATAGCTTGTAATTTTAGCTTTTTAAATTTTTATTTTTTTATTTTTTTATTACTGGATAGAGACAGAGAGGAATTGAGAGGGGGACGGGGAAATAGAGGGAATGAGACAGAGAGACACCTATGGTCCTGTTTCACTTGCTCATGAAGCTTTCCCCCTGCATGTGGGGAGCAGGGGCTTGAACCTGGGTCCTTGTACACTGTAATGTGTACGTTTAACCTGTGCACCACCACCTGGCCCTGGCTTTTAAGAACAAACCTTTAGTGCATATTTAATGATTATTTTTCATATATATATATTAAGTTTATTTTTGTAGCCTAGTGCAGATTGATGGCATGTACTAGGAGAACTTTGACCGTTACTGCTTTTATACTTCTTTTTCTGTGTTTATTACTATATGTTAAGGTTACCAAGGACACGGGTTCAAGCCTCCCATCCCGCCCGTTTTGGGATAGGGAGGAAGCCTTACCTACAGCTGCAACAAGTCTCTCTTTCTCTCCCCCCTCTATATTTCTCTTTGTTCCTATCAGAAAAGAGAAAACAAAAAATGGGGAGTGGTGGTCTAAAGGAAAAAACGATTACTGCCAGGCTGGTGGAGTTGTCTGGCAGGCACGGAGCCCCAGTGATAACCTTGGTGTTAAAAAAATAATGATAGGGGACCCAGAACTCTGATGCTGGAGAGCAGTGTGGAAACTACTCTGTAATCTTACAATCTTTTAAACCACTATTATTTAAAAATTAAAAAAATAAAAATAGGACCTGATGGTGGCACACCTAGTTGGAGTGCATATGTTACCAACAGCAAGGATTCACTCACGTTCAAATCCTCAGTCCGTCTGAACAGGGAAACTCCATGAGCCCTGATGCAGTATTACAGGTGTCTCTATCTATATCCCTGTCTTCTTTCAATTTCTCTCCCTCTCTATTACCCCAAATAATAATAATAAAAGTAAAAAAAGTATTCTTCAGTCCATATGCAGTTCAGTTCATCTTGAATTATGTAATATTTGAGCATAGTAAGTATATATTTTGAGTATTTTTGCATATCATTTTATTTTTTGTCTATGACCTATTCACATTGATATAATTTTTATGGATACAGAGTAATTTTATTTTCTGTGTACTCTAAAGAACTTTGAAGCTAAGATAATAAATGTCTTGTGGATAAGATTATCATTTTGATAAACATGAATTTCTTTACAGTAGTGTTTGACACATCCTTTTAATCTCTAGTAGACAGTCTGTTTTCTATTTTTCACTGTATTTTTTACTGCCACCAGAGTTTTCACTTGAACTATGTACCTGCACATAATATCCACCACACTTTTTTTCTAATTATATATATAGAGACAAAAATGGAGAAAGAGGGGTAGATAGAGAGGAAGTGAGATAGAGAAATACCTGCAGCCCTGCTTCACCACTCCTGTAGCTTCCCCCTCCCTAGCAGGTGGGTAGCAGGGGCTTAGCCCAGGTCTTTGGACCTTTGTGCCTAGTAAATGATGCACTTTATGGACCCCATGAAATATATAAAGTCTGGATATACTTATGGTATAAAGTAAATTTTTTTGTTTAATTTACCTACAATTTTGACAATAGTTCTCTTTTAATTCAGTGGTAATTACAATGAAATGGAAAATCAAGCACAGTATATACTGGAATTATATCTCTAGTTTGTCTTGATTTGCATTTATTTGATAATAAGTGAAAAGCATTTTTCATGTGTATGTTGGTATAGTTTCTTTCATGAAGTATTCAGCTCCTTTCTTCATTTTTAATAAGATCTTTTCTTGCTGTTATTCTTATGTTTTGCAGATTATTTTAAAATCTTAGTTATTAACACTGTATGTTTGGTATGCAATATCTTCTGCTATACGATAAATTTTCTTTTGTTCTATAGATGGTTTCTTTTGCAGGTGTAGAAACTTTTTCAGTTTTCATTGGTTTCTTTTTCTTTCTTTTTTTTTTTTTGGAATTTAGACTCAAGTCTCTGAAGACTTAGAGTATATTTATCACTCTGTTTTATGTTTTCTGGTCTAACATCCACATCTTTCTTTGATCCATTTGAATTGACTTTTATACGTAGTGAGACATAGTGATCTCTTAATTCTTTTACATGTAGCTACCCTATTTTCCCAAGATTTCATCTTGAAAAGACTCATTTCTTCATTTTATTCTCTGAGCTCCTTTGTTATTACTGAACTGGCCATCTGTTCGAGGGTTTATTTGTAGTGTCTTAATTAACCCATTGATCTGTTTTTGTTTTTGTTTTCTTCCTGCAGTTTTGATATGATAGCCCTGTAAAGTCTAGGAGCTTGTTGCCTATTTCTGTAATTTTTTCCCCTCAGATTTGAACAAAGAATAGAAAACTACTTGTTTTCTAATCTGATTCAGTTGGTAGAACTTGGACTTGCACATGTTAAACACCAGGTTCAGCCTCTAGCGCTGCATATGCAAGAGCTGTCTGTCCACTTCTCGCTCTCTCCCATAAAATATATAGATATTTCCTTAAAAAATAAATGAAGGGCTGGTGGTGTTGCACCTAGTTCAGTGAACATGTTACAGTGCATAAGAATCCAGATTTCAGTCCCTGGCCCCCCAACTGCAGGGGAAATATTTGTGAGTGGTGAAGCAGTGTTGCAGGTTTCTCTCTGCCTCTCTCCCACTCTACCCCTTTTCCTCTTGATTTCTGGCTGTCTCTGTCCAATAAATAAATAAAGATAATTTTATAAAATTAAAAAAGCATTAAAAAACTATACATGACATCCTCATAAATAAGAGTTTTCATACAGATAATTTATTTTTAAAATAACATATACATATCATATCAAACTTACCTGCTGGACAAGTCAGTTTATTTACAGCTTATAAACATATTCCAAATGAGTAGTTTGTAGTATAGATATATTCAGAATGGCAGAAGAAGACAGTGCACATCAAAAAGTACTATAAGGAATTTTCCATTATAGATAAGCTATTTATTTATGTATGTATGTTTTCAAGATTATTAAATTAGAAAATGTATAGTCCCACACCTTACCAACCACCAAACTTCGTGTGTTCCCTCCCCCTCCAACAACCACCATAGTCGGTACAAAGCCTGAGATAGCTTGCCATTAGACAACTTTTTTTCATAGTAAATTCTTGTGTTTTACCTCTGTATTCTACATCTGAGAGAAACCATTCTAAAGTTGTCTTTTACTTCCGTACTTCTTTAAGCATAATCCCTTCAATCTCCATCCATTTTGTCCCAAAGGACATATCATCTGTTTTAGTTGGATATATGTCCCAGGGATTCTCTGCCCAATCGTCTGTGGATGGGCATTTAGGTTGTTTCCACTCCCTGACTTGTGAATAATGCAGCTGTGGACATTGGGGTACATCTGCTCCTTCAGGTGAATAATTTCATATTCTTTGGGTCCATATTTAGGGGTGATGTTTCTGGATCTAAGAAATGTCCATTTTTATTTATTTGAGGACCCTCCATACTGCTTTCCATAGGGGCTGTACTGTTTTGAATTTTTAAAAAATATTTATTTATTCCCTTTTGTTGCCCTGGTTGTTTTATTGTTGTTGTTATTATTGATGTCATTGTTGTTGGATAGGACAGAGAGAAATGGAGAGAGGAGGGGAAGACAGAGAAGGGGAGAGAAAGATAGACACCTGCAGACCTGCTTCACCGCCTATGAAGCAACTCCCCTGCAGGTGAGGAGCTGGGGGCTCGAACTGGGATCCTTACACTGGTCCTTGTGCTTCGCACCATGTGCACTTAACCCACTGTGCTACCACCCGACTCCCATGTTTTGAATTCTTAGCATTAGCAGCAGTGTAACTGAGTTCCATTTTCTCCAGCCACTGCCATTTCTTGGTTTGTTGATGTGATCCATTCTCACAGGTGTGAGGTAATAAATACTTCATTGTAGGTCTGAATATGCGTTTCTATAGTAATTAGTAATATGGAGCATTTCTTCGTCTGTGGGTCATGTGGATAAGTAGACACTTTTAAATGGGCATGTTCTGTGGATTTTTATTTTGACAATTAAGAGGTAAAACATCTGCTAGTACATTCAGTTAACATAGTTTATTGGAAAGGCAGGTTCCAACAATAGAAATAATTATACTTATCATAAAGCCTATGGAAATCAGAGAGGCAAGATAGTAAGTGACTAATCCTGGGTGGTGGGCCTACTTTGGCCTGCATGCCACTGGGGCATGAGCCTGGTCCCACTGCTCTGGGAGGAGCTTCGGTGCTGTGCTGTCTTTCCCTCTATCTCTGTTTTTCTCTTTCTGTCTGAAATATGGTTGACCCAGAATGGTAATGCCCTAGTGATGGCAAAAAGAAAAAAAAAAAATCTATGGAGAGCTTTTGAAAAAAAGTAATTCAATTCTACCAGCTTTTGTAGTTTCCATTCTAAGAGAACTCATCCTAATGGAAGGACCTGTCCTGTATAATCCTAACATTAGTAACAAAGTGATAGAAGGACTATATGGGACAAAATTTGTTCCTTTGAATATTTTGAATTCCAATTTCTTATGTATAGAAATGACGGGACCACTACCTGGGAACATTGCTCATTTGGAATGCTTGGTCTGGTTGCTCTTGTTTCACAGAGTTTCTGTGGCTAGAAGGTAAGAGTTTCTTTAAATATACAGACACATGATACAAGCGAAGTTTTGAAACTCTTTTTCACATTTATCTTTCTCAAGAGAACTCTTTAGGAGAAGTTTGGCATAACTTAGATAGAAGAAGAAAGAGTGGGAAAAGGATCCTTAGTCCATTTTATAAACAAATAAGCATCTTTACCAAAGTAAAATAAAGCTATATTATCGTTAATTATAGAAGCCAGGCTAGTGAGAATACAAACTGACGCAGCCCCTTTGGAAGACTGGATGAAGAGTCCTCAAACAAATAAAAACAAGTAAAAATGTAATTACCTTTTTATCTAGCAGTATCACTTTTAGGCATTTATCCAAAGGACACACACAAACACTAATTGGAAGGGATATGTGCACCCCTTTGTTCATAGCTGCATTATTCACAATAGCCAAAGAGTGGGAGGAGCTTAAATCCCCATGAACAGATGACTGACTAAAGAGGTTATGGGATATATATTCAATAGAATATTAATCTGTAATCAAAGAAGATGATGTTCTGACCTTGGGGACAAAATGGATGGAACTGGAGGTGATGACGCTTAGCAAAATAAGAGATGAAAGACAACTACCAGATGTTTTCAGTCACATGTGGAATCTAGAGATCTAATACACAGGAACTTGCAAATAAAACAGAAACAAAACAGAATCAAGCAAATCTTAAGACTTATGAGAACTATGGTAGTATATTTGGAAGGTGGGACAGTGGGGACACAGAACTTTGCTGGTGGATATGGTGTGAAACTATACACTGTAATCTTACAACCTTGTAACCTATTATTAATAACAAATTAAATAAATGAAGAAAAATAAAATATTAAAGGAAAAAGGCACATTTAAGCGTATATGATATCTTACATGATCATGAGGAAAACTGTTTTATTGTTCACTGATGAATAAATATTGGGACTATGGTATAATCAAACTTATCAAAACTAATGTTTATGAAGTAAAATAAACATTGCTTATTGCATTGACTTCAAATGTAAATGAAAAGGGTTTCTATAAACCTGTCTTAATCACACTGGTAATGATGACTACTATTCCTCTTTAATGTGAAGGATATATTGATAAAGAATATCTTAGTATAAACAGAAGGATGAATATGGGATGATCTCATTCTTGGGCAGAAGTTGAAAAGCAAGATTGGAAGAGAAAACACAAGTAGAACCTGAATTGGAATTGGCATATTGCACCAAAGTAAAAGACTCTGGGGTGAAGAATACAGGTCCAAAAAGGATGAGAGAGGATTGTGGGGGTTTTATTGTTATATGGAAAACTGGGAAATGTTATGCATGTACAAACTATTGTATTTACTGTTGAATGTAAAGCATTAATTCCCCAATAAAGAAGTAAAAAGAAATAATATCTTAGTATAATATACTTCTGCTTTAAAATTATCCAGGAAATCAAAATAGATTGCAACAGTTATATAAACTACTTAAAATAAATGTTTTTAGTGAAATATATTAGGTTATTTGGTGGTGCTATTAAAGGATTTAAAAAAAATTTTTATTATTTATTTTCCCTTTTGTTGCCCTTGGTGTTTTATATTAAAGAATTTTTATAGACACTGTATACCCTGTTTTTTATAGTATTCTCTTTGATTGTAAAATAGAATTATTAACCAATAGGTGGTTGAAGACTAAAATTCTTAAAGTTTCATTAATTATCAATTTTATTGCAAAAGCATATTTTGTATGTATATATGAATAAACAACTATATGTAGTGTTACTTTTAGAGATAGTTAACTAGGGCTGTGATTACTTGGAAGTACTCTATTGTAAAAATGTTCTAAATATGTAGTTTGAGATTTTTGCACCTCGAGGGTGATTGCTTTATAAAGCTTGGTTCCTACATGGTTCCCAGTGACTTTTATGTTGTCAGACTATTATTTTTTTAGTTTTTATTTTTGATAGAGGATGAGACAGAGAGAGAGGGAGAGACAAATTATACTGTTCTACTGCTCATGAAATGTTCCTCTTGCACATGGGAGCCAAGGGCTTGAACCTGGGTCCTTGCCCATGATAATGTGTTTGCTCTACCTGGTGTACCACCACCAGACCCCAGTAGATGTTTTATATCACTTTCTCAAGCTATAGAAAGAGTTAATGCCTTTGACATGATGCAGAAAGGAAGATACACTAAGGAGGATAACTTGAGAATGCCTGAAGTATACTAGAGATGTGGGGCTTGATCAGAATAGAGACCAGTAGATAGTGTCCATCTTCAGAAATTAACATACTGTTTTGCTTATAGTTTATTTTTAATTAATGTAATTATAAATGAATAAAATTTTAACATACTCCTGGAAGGCAAATATTTTCGATTGATAGGATTTTCAACTCTCTATTGTCTACTAAACTTCCTGTCAATCTTTATAAATTTTAGTTTTCTCATTAGTACAGTGGGCATGTGAACTAAATTAGAAATTAGAAATGCTATATATAAACTGTGAACTGCAATCCATTGGAAATACTGTGATGAATTGTCTCAGTCAGTTTGGACTGCTGTACCTATAGATTGAGTCACTTAGACAGCAACCCTTTGTTTCACTGGGTTCTGGAGGCTACAGATCTAGCCACCACTGGGGCCCCTTTGTTCTATTCTTTTTACTTTTAAAATTTTGTTTTTGTGAGAGATAAATAGAGCAGAGCACTGCTTATCTTTGGTATATAGTGTTATTGGGGATTCAGCCTGGGTCTCTGAGGCTTGGTGACTATTCCCCTGGTCTCTCCTGCCTCATTACCCAGTTGCCTTCTTATGAATCCATTACTTCTGGAGGTCATTTCCCCACCCCCCATTTTTGTTGCCCTTGTTGTTGTTGTTATTGTTAATGCTGTTGTTGGAGAAGACAGAAATTGAGAGGAGGGGAAGACAGAGATGGGGAGAGAAAGACACCTGCAGATCTGCATCACCACTTGTGAAGCAACTCCCCTGCAGGTGGGGAACCAGGGCTTAAACTGGCATCCTTGGGCCTGGTACCATGTGCGCTTAACCCTCTGCACTACCACCTAGCTCCCACCCAGTTTTTCCTTCTGATACCATCACATAGGGGATTAGAAGAGGACCATAGGAATTTTGGGGGGGCACATTATTAGAATAATTAATATTATTCTAAAAGCTGTGCTGTGACTTAATGTAAGACTGATACTAATGTACACAAGTTAGATTGAATAAAGGCATAATATCCAGAGATAGTAGGAAAGGCAAAGATGCACTCTAAGGACCAGAGATCATATGTGCACTGCCGTGAGCACTAATTTAATTTAAGCTCCGGTAAAAACAAACAAACAAAAAACTGATATACTATATAATTTTTATTTTATGCTAACATGCAATATTCTAGTTTTTCAGTTAAAGAGAAAGCTTTACACAGTCTAGAAGAGAATTATCAGAATATCATCAGGTTCCTAGATGATTCTGTACACTCTCCTCTTAAAATTTTTAAACAATTCTGGCAAATATTAGAGACAGTGTCTCCAATAATAGTTTTAGAAGAAGCACTTATCTCTTATTGTTTCTACAGCAGAATCTAAGAAAATATACTAAGTATTTTGGTGAGAATAGTTCTGTTAGGGCAATATGGCCCCAACATGTATTTTGGTTTCTTAGGTGAACTAGCTTCAAGTATACAACATAAAATTTAGAAATATTTTTCCTTTAATATATTTAGTTTATTTTAAACTAAAATATAATTCAACCTTACAGTCATAAACCTGTTCAATGTCTGTTTTTGTTGCAGCTTATCTTTGATTTCAGGAGTAGTATCTGTTTTAGGAAACTAATATGATGTGAGGAGAAAATTACTTTAATGATTATAGTTTTATTTTAACTGCCCATGTATATTTTCTATATTTAAGGAACTTATAACAATAAGTTGAAAACAAAGTGCTATTTGATAAGTGCTCTAAATTCTATGAGGGAGTTTATTGTGTTTCTGCTCATATCGTGGTTTCCTTGACTAAGGAAACACTTAATTTGCATAGGTGTAGACTTTTACAAAGAGAGTTAAGATATTTTTTCAGCATAGCAAAGCATTTTGAAAGGTGAACAGTAAAGTAGAGATAGCTCAGACTGGAGAAGGCCTTGTACAGTGGGGAAGCACTTAAGTTATTTGAATAAATGTTCAAATTGCTGCCATAGATAAAGTTAATTGCAAAGAAGTAAATCTATAAGTATACATCTAAAACATTTTCAAAATTTCTACTCACACTCTACCACCAGTACATCAGACTCTTCTGATGCTAGAATAGCAGCTATCTTGTATACAGCTAGTCCCTACTTAGTAAACTGCTGGTTTACCCAACACTCAGATGAATTGGTCCTGTGGAAATGCATGAGAACCTTGGTTATAGAAACTGCTTCAAGCATTCTCTCTCTCTCTCTTAATTATATGTAGATCTCTCTCTCCCTCTCTCTCTCTCTATCTATATATATTATATATATAATATATATAATCTATCTATCTATATATAATACTGGTAGAAGCTATCTCAAAAACCCACTACCAGTACAGTATAGTATGCCTGAAATCCCAGTAAGAGATGGGTCCTGGATTGTTGACAGTCATTTATCTACTGGGTTTCAGGAATAGAATTCAGTTACTAAATATATCGTAAATCTCCTTCAATGATTTTGATTCCCAAACCCCACTTAAAGAAATTGATCAGTGTTTAAAGGTTAATTTGTTAGAAAGCTATTGTTTCTCTTATTTGTACTGTGAGAACAAATAAAATGAAAGGAAGAGTGAATGTGTGGGTATGATTATGTCCATCTGTCCATTGTTGAGGCTGGGCATTGGTGCACTGGGTTAAGCACACATAGTATAAAGTGCAAGGGCCCTCACAAGGAGCTCAGTTTGAGCCCCCAACCCCCCACTTGCAGGGGAGGGGGGGTTGTTTCATTAAGCAATGAAGCAGTCTGCAGGTATCTGTCTCTCTCTCTCTCTCTGTGTCTGTCTCCCTTTTCCCTCAGTTTTTCCTCTTTCCTATCCAATGAAAAGTGGCCATCAGGAGCACTGAGCCCCGGCAACAACCCTGAAGGTGCGTGTGTACACACACACACACACACACTCTCTCTCTCTCTCTCTCTCTTTCTCTCTCTCTCTCTCACACACACACACACAGACACACACACACACACACACACCAAGATATCCTTGAGTCCACATCTTGATTCTGGTTAATAATGTCAGCAGAAATAGTGAGATCTGGGGGTTGGGCGGTGGCACAGTGGGTTAAGTGCATGTGGCGCAGGGCACAAAGACCGGCATAAGGATCCCGGATCCCCACCTGCAGGTGAGTTGCTAGGCTGCAACAACAAGGGTGGCAAAAGGGGGGGAAAATGGCCTCCAGGAGCATATTATAGTTATATTCGAAAGGGCCTGTGGCTATACTTTTTTTTTTTTTTTTGAGCCTGAAATCTGGTATGCAAGTGGATCCTAGTTATTTTCTGGGGAGATGATGTCATGGCTGGAAAAAGGACCAGAAAGCTCGAACAGGGAAGTGAGTAGCTTCCAAATACCAGAAAGGTGTATAAATATTGTTGACTGTACATCCCATTGATTTAATATGATCTGGGGCCCATATTCAGCTTAGGAGCTTATGTGACCTCTGCATCCCTGCATCCAAGCTCACATTCTGCGGTCATCAGTAGGATGTTCCAAGCTGCCCCAATATCAGGACCCATCTTCCTCAGGTGTAGCATAGAGTGTGTTGTCCATCCTCTCTTCAGAGGATGGAACATTCTCTATCGTTGCTGATGCAAGTTGAGAGCAAGGTCTTCTGGGGATCCACAAAGGGTTCTGTTCTGTTGTTCCTGATAGAGATGACCTGTAACAATGGAGAGAGGGATTTATTTGAGGTCTAGGCCCATCATGTCTGTTTGGGAGGCTCAGGACTCCCCGACTAGGGATCCAGCTGATGGGGTAGCCTGATAATGACTAAAGAGTCATCATTAAAAGTATGCCAGTCTCTTACCCTTATTCAGCTTTTGTAGTCCTTGCTTTCATAAGGATAGTTTGGGAGTGAGTGAGAGAAGTATATTAGGAAATAGGTGAGGAGGATATCTACATAGACACTATTTCATTATGAACTTCATACTGACTGACTGTAGACTATTGTGTACTTTTGTTTTCAGGTATATATTTTCCCCTAATTTATAGATACATGTGAACATATGCCCTATCTCATGGGACGTGGTCTGTGTCTAGGTTTTGGGATTTAGTGTTTGCATAAATAAATGCCACTGATATTTGTACATAGATTTTGTAGCCTGACATCTTGCTATATTGCCTAATAACTTCCAGTAGTTTTCTGCTGGATTCTTGAGTTAGGTTTTTCTATGTATACTATCATATTATGTGCAAAGAGTGAGAGCTTTACTTCTTCCCTTCCAATCTGTATTTCTTTGGTGTCTTTCTCTTGCCTGATTGCTATGACAAGAACTTCCAATACTGTGTTGAAAAGTAATGGTGATAATGGACAGCCCTGTGTAGTCCCCAATCTCAGGGGGACTGCTTTCAGCCTCTGTCCATTGAGTATGATGTTTGTTGTAGGTTTGCTGTGTATGGACTCCACTATCTTAGTAATTTCCCATCTATTCCCATTTTTTTTTAGTATTTTGAGCATGAATGGGTGTTGGATTTTGTCAAAGGCTTTGTCCTTATCTCTTAGGATAATCATGTGATTTTTGATTTTGCTTTTATTGATGTGGTGAATGACATTGATTGACTTATGTATGTCAATCCAGCCTTGCATTCCTGGGATAAATCCCACTAGGTCGTGATGAACAGTCTTTTTGATAATACTGCTGTATCCTGTATCTGGTTGACCAGGTTCTTGTTCAGTATGTTGACATCTATGTTCATCAGAGGTATTGGTCTGTAGTTTTCCTTTTTTGTTGTGTCCCTAATGTTGGCTTCATCGAAGTTGAAAGGGAGTGTTCCTGTTTCTTCAGTCTTGTAGAATTCTTTTGTGAAGCCATCTGGTCCAGGACTTTTGTTGTTGGGAAGATTCTTAATAACTATTTTGATTTCTTTGTCTGTAATTGATGCATTTAGGTTTTGTAGTTCTTGTTGGTTCAGGTTTGGAAAGGCATATGTTTCTAGGAATTCTTCCAGATTCTCTAGTTTGGTTGTGTATAGTTCTTCATAGATATTTTGCTTGACTTTCTGGATTTCTGTGGTGTCAGTTGTGATCACTCCTCTATCGTTTACAATTCTGTTTATTTGAGACTTCTCCCCTTTTTTTTTAGTGAGTCTGGATAGGGATTTGTCAATCTTGTTTAATTTTTCAAAGAACCAACATTTGGCTTCATTGATCTTTTGTGTGGTTCTCTTATTTTCAATGATGTTTATTTCTGCTCTAATTTTGTGAATTCCGTCCTTCTGGTTGCTTTAGGGTCCCTTTGCTCCTCTTCCTCTAAGTCCTTAAGGCATGCAGTAAGGTTGTTTATTTGAGCTTTTTCTTGTTCTCTAGTGTGTGATTGTATGACTAAGAGTGTCCCTCAGTACTGCTTTAGCTGTGTCCCAAATGTTTTGATAGCTTGTGTCTTCATTTTCATTTGTTTCAAGGCACATTTGAATTTCTTGCTTGAGTGTCTCTCTGACCCAGCAGTTCTTAAGCAGTATGTTGTTGAGTTTCCAAATTCTGTGACTTTTAGTAATTTTCTAAGTTTGCTGTTGAATGTTAGCTTTACTCCACTGTGGTCTGAGAAGATACTTGGGATGATTTCAGTGCTCTTGAATTTGTTGATACTGTATTTGTGGCCTAACATGTGGTCTATCCTTGAGGATGTGCTGTCTTGATCTGAAAAGAATGTGTATTCCAGTTTTTTGGGTTGAACGACTGAAAATGTCCAGGAGGTCTAGTCTGTCCATCACTTCATTTAATTCTCTTGTTTCTTTGCTGATTCTCTGCTTCATTGATCTAAGTGTGAAAGTGGCTTGTTGAAGTCTCCCACTATCATTTTATTATTATTGATGTATTTTTATAATTCTTTCAGTAGGTGTTTGATGTATTTAAATAGGCCCTCATTGGGTGCATAGATGTGAATAATTGTTTAATCTTCTTGGTTGATTGATCCTCTAATCATTATGTAGTGGCCTTGCCTATCTTTTATTACTTTATTTAATTTAAAGCCTATGGTTTCAGAGATGAGAATGGCTTTTCCTGCTCTTTTTTTGGTAGTCAATTAGCCTGTATGATAGTTTTCCATTCTTTCACTTTAAGTCTGTGTTTGTTTTGTTGGATCAGGTGGGATTCTTGCAAGCAGCATATGGTATGGTTGGGTTGTGTTTTCTGATTCACCCTACCACTCTGTGCCTTTTAATGGGTGATTTTAATCCATTGACATTTATTGATATTATGGATTTAATGTATTGTAGTGCCATTATTCAATATTTTTTAATTGCTCTTATATATGGCAAGTATTATAGTGATGTTCTTGTTTATTAGAGGTCTTTTAGAACCTCTTTCAGGGCAGGCTTGGTGATGGTTGCCTCCTTTAACTGTTGTCTGTCTGAAAAGGTTTTAATCTCTCCATCTAGTTTGAACGAAAGTCTAGCAGGATTTATTACCCTTGGTTGAAACCCTTTTTCATTCAGGGCTCAGTAGATATCTTCCCATTCTCTTCTGGCTTTTAGAGTTTGAGTGGAGAAGTCCACTGATAGTCTTACGGGTTTTCCCCTGAATGTGATTTTTTTGGTTTTCTCTTGCAGCCTTTAGGATCCTTTTTATTTCCTTAGTTCTTTTCATTGTGACTATGATGTGTCTTGGTGTCTTCAGGTCTGGGTTGATTTTTTTTTGGGACTCTCTGGGCCTCTTAGATCTTAATGTCCTTTCTGTTGTTCAGGTCTGGGAAGTGTTCCTCTATTATTTCCTCTAGAAATAATTCCCCTTCTCTCTTTCTTCCTCTAGTAGATGAATTATAAGAGTGTTACTTCTTTTGAGATCATCCCATATGTCTCTGTTGTTGTTTTCAGTGTCTCTCAATCTTTTTTTGAGTTCTTTTACCTCTTTCTTAGTTTCTCATGTTTATCCTCTGTCTGGCTAATTCTGTTTTCTGTTTCTGTTAATCTGCTTTGCCTTCCCTCAGCTTCTTAGTTTAGTTTAGTTATAGTTTTAGCTTATTCTGCTAATTGGCCTTTTAGTCAGCTATTTCAGATTTCAGTTCTGTAATTACCTCGAGGTAGCTAGTATTTCCCTTGAGGATCTCATCTGTTGATTCCATAATTCTGATAGCTCTTTCCTCCATAGTTGTCTTCATTTCTGTGGTTATTAGGTTTATTATTGTCTGCTTGCCCTACTCTCCTCAGAACAGAATGGCCACCAGAAGAGGTAAAGTCATTTAGGCACTGAGCATTGTAATAACCCTGGTGGAGGCAAAAGCAAAACATATCAACAGAAGATGATATTAGAAATTTTGTGATCTGAGAATGTACATGGTTGGAATTGTGGTTATATTATCAGCAGTCATGAAGATGTGTTTTCTAAAATAATTAAGTGGCAGTAGGGTTCTTCTATGGCCATAGATCTTGATTTTTTTTTTTTTAAGTATTAATGTTGGTGCATACCAAATGTGTGATGCTTTGATGTGTGAACAGGAAAAAGCCACAGAAAACATTTGAAAATGAATATCCATTTTACAGAAATATATAATTTAGATTGGAATGAGAAGACAATTAATTTACTTTCTAATAATGGTAAATATGTCAAGTGCTGCCTAGGAAACAATGGTGAAATGCAATGATTCAGTTGACATTCATTCATTTATTTAGAATTGTCATGAAACAGTTTTGGTATCCCAGATATGATAAACTGACTGAAGCAGAGAATAAAATAAAATAATAAAATAATATAAATAAATAAAATAATAAAATAAATTGGATTGTTTGTTGCTACTAGAGTAATTGCTACTAGTAGCTCCATACCTGCATGATGAATCCACTACCCCCAGTTGCCAGCCCCCCCTTTAAATATTTATTTATTTATTGGATAAAGACAGAAGTTGAGAGGGGGAGGAAAGATAGAAAGGGAGAGGGACACAGAGACACCTGCAGACCTGCTTCATAGATCCTAAGGGTTCCCCTCTGCAGGTGGGGAGCAAGGGCTTGAACCTCATCCTTGTGCACGGTAATATGTGTGCTCAACCCAATTTTCTCCCATTGTTTTCTTGATAGAGACAGAAATTAAGTGGGTCCAGGAGGTAGAGATCAACAGCACTGCTTCACCATTATTGAAGCTTTCCCCCAACATTTGGGGAACTGGGGCTTGATCCCATATCCTTGTGTGTGGCACATGCTACTGAACAGACCAACTCCTAGCCCTGGATCACTTACTATTAGGATTTTTGGTTCTTTCATAGTCATATGCTAGTTTAATCAATATCAAATACATAAGTAGTCCTTCAGGTAGACTGTACTTAGAGATGTTATAACCTTTCCATTTTGTCACTCAAAGTTCACTCACACCCTTCCTTTTTTTTTTTTTAATTAAGATTGTATTTTAAAGGTAAGAATTGTAAAGAACACATTAAACTGGGTGGGAAAGACAGCATAATAGTGATTCTGAAAGATTTTCCTACTAGAGGCTCCAGAGAGCCAGATTCAGTTCCCCTATGTCACCATAAGCCAGAGTTGAGCAGTTCCCTGGAGAGGGTCAGTCTCTCTCTCTCTCTCTCTCTCTCTCTCTCTCTCTCTCACACACACACACACACACACACACACACACACACACACACCACTTTTTCTTTTTTCCAGTGCTTGACTAGTTCCCAGGTGCTGTTGTGTTGTTGGAAAAGTCATGTTGTACTTCTCTGTTTTCAATACAGAAATACTTGATGACCTTCCAGATTTCTCAATATATTAGAAAGAGCTAACACCCACTCCATTCCACCCTCACTTTTTTCTCTCCTTGCAGACTTTGTGCATGTGTGGCTTCACTATACCTGGTCTGATTTTCAAAATCTTTTTTGATTTCAGAGAGACAGAGAAAGAAAGACATCATAGACATAGCATTTTCCTCCCTACGCCCCACCCCATGCTCTGGCAGTGCCACATGGTGAGGGCTCAAGTACAGTCTTCTGCAAGGCTGAACAGGACCTTTTAGGTAAACTACCTGTCAACTCCAAGCTAATACCTCCTTACATAGGTGAAGTAATAGTTTGAATATACATCTACCAAATTTACATATTTGAAAGCGGAGATGGTATGAAAAGATGCATTGGACATAAGATAATTATTAAATGATTTTTCTTTTTTTTTCTAAGTATCTGTTGATTTTTTGTTGTTGTTTTAATTGTCTATTTATTGGATAGTGACAACTACAAATTGAAAGGATAAGGGGAACAGAGGGAGAGAGAAAAAGAGACACATGTAGCACTGTTTAACCACTTGGAAAGCTTTCCCCCTGCGGGTTGGGACCGGGGTTTCAAACCCTGGTCCTTGCGCATTGTAATGTGCCCTGAACTTGGTGCACCACCACCCATCCCTGATATTAGATGATTTTTTCATAAATTTAATTCAAATTTATATGGGCTTGCCAAACAAGTGTTTTTGTTTTGTTTGTTTCTTTGCTTGTTTTTTGTTCCTGTGATCTCAGGTTCTCTTCTAGTCTATTGAGTCAAATGACCACCAGGAGTGGTGGAACTGTGGCATAGCAATAACCCTGGTGGCAGAAGAGTAATATGATGAAGTTAAAACTCATATGTACTAGCACAAAAGGTTAGTCTGTTTAGTGAAACCTGAAAATATATTTTCAATTCTTAATTGCATATTTATTTTCCTAATTTTCTTCTGTATAACAAAGCTGAAATACTGAGAATTGTCTGTTATTAATAAAACTTGCACCTGCTACAAGTTGGAAGTGTTACTCTTAATGGATTACTAAATAAAGGTTAGTAATCCATTATTCTTGCTAAGTGAAACCATTGTGTGTAACAAAAACTGCTGTGTTATCTGCTCAAATTAAGTCCTATATCATAACTATAAATACCCTTGAGCACAAATACTCAGTTTAAATGTGGAATGCTTCAGTACATAAAACAACTCTTTAAGTGAATTGAAAATACAGCTTAGTTTTGTTTTTTTTTAATTTATTTTTTTTTATTTAAGAAAGTATTAATTAACAAAACCATAGGGTAGGAGGGGTACAATTCCACACAATTCCCACCACCCATTCTCCATATCCCACGCCCTACACTGATAGCTTTCCCATTCTCTATCCCTCTGGGGGCATGGACCCAGGGTCATTGTGGGTTGGAGAAGGTAGAAGGTCTGGCTTCTGTAATTGCTTCCCCGCTGAACATGGGCGTTGACTGGTTGGTCCATACTCCCAGTCTGCCTCTCTCTTTCCCTAGTAGGGTGGGTCTCTGGGGTAGAGGAGCTCCAGGACACATTGGTGGGGTCGTCAGTCCAAGAAAGCCTGGCCGGCATCCTGATGACATCTGGAACCTGGTGACTGAAAAGAGAGTTAACATACGAAGCCAAACAAGTTGTTGAGCAGTCATGGACCCAAAGCTTGGAATAGTGGAGAGGAAGTGTTAGGGGGATACTCACTACAAACTCTAGTGTACTTCTGCTTTGAGGTATATATTTTGCAGTAGTTTATGGATACGTGTGAACATATGCTCTCTCTCACAGAAACTGGTGTATATCTAGGTTATGGGACTTTGTTAGTGAACCACCTGAGATGAAATTAGAGTATACTATGAAAGGAAAGGTCTCACCCGAGTAATGAAGTTGAAGGGTTGTCATTCCACACGTGAAGTCTCTGGACACAGCCTGAGGTGAAGCATGTTGAGGTGGCAATCATTGTGTTGGTTAGGTTGTGATCGGCAGATGCAATAATATTTGATATGGATTGGGAGAGGCATACGGGAAAGTGGGCCCTATCCAATGGTTCCAGGACTGGGGGAAGTAGAGACTCTATAGTGGAGATGTGAGGTTCCTCCTGTCTTAGGGTTCAAAAAGACAATGGATAGTTAATGTTATCATCACATTATTTGGTAATTGGGTTAACTTTGAAAAGTCCCTTTGTTAGGGTTTGCTGTACAGTGTACCTAGTATCTTGTATATATCTGTGCTATTGGTTGCTTCTGATCTACTTGGTCTAGGCTTTTGAGAGAGTCTGCATATCAATTACACAGCCTATATATTGAAAAGATTCAGTTTGTGTCTTGAAAAACTTCGAGACAATCAATTTTCCCCCTCTCGTATTAATTAACTAGTGATTTATATGACTACATTTTACT
Source organism: Erinaceus europaeus (assembly GCF_950295315.1). NCBI lineage: Eukaryota > Metazoa > Chordata > Mammalia > Eulipotyphla > Erinaceidae > Erinaceus > Erinaceus europaeus. Next base: position 104,090,324 of record NC_080164.1, on the reverse strand, counting down.
AGGAGTGCACATAAACACCATTCCCACCACCAAAAGACTGTGACCCATCCCTCCCACCCACTCCCACCCCCCACTGGCCCAGGAAGCTGCATGTCCACACCTCACCACAGGGTTTTTACTTTGGTGCCCTACTTACAATTTGGTCAGGTCCTGCTTTTAGTTTCCCTTTCAGATCTTCTTACTCAACTTCTTTTGATGAGTGGGATCATCCCATACTCATCTTTATCTTTCTGACTTCTTCTTCTAGCATTTGCCATCTTTCTGACTTAGCTCACTTAACATAATTCCTTCTAACTCTGTCCAAGATGGCTCAGAGAAGGTGGGTTCATTGTTCTTGATACAGCTTAGTTTCAATGTTGAGATATTGGAGTTGGAGAAAATTGCTTTGATACCCAAACTATTTAGAAATAATCTGTCAGGGGAGTCGGGCTGTAGCGCAGCAGGTTAAGCGCAGGTGGCGCAAAGCACAAGGACTGGCATAAGGATCCCGGTTCAAACCCCGGCTCCCCACCTGCAGGGGAGTCTCTTCACAGGAGGTGAAGCAGGTCTGCAGGTGTCTATCTTTCTCTCCTCCTCTCTGTCTTCCCCTCCTCTCTCCATTTCTCTCTGTCCTATCCAGCAACGACAACAACAATAATAACTACAACAATAAAACAACAATGGCAACAAAAGGGAATAAATAAAATAAATATTAAAAAGAAATAATCTGTCAGATGGGGTGGCACACCTAGTTGAGTGCCATGTTACCAAGTGCGGGGATGGGGGGATATACCAGGGGTAAAGCAAGTTAGTTAGATAGTTAGTTGTCTTTCTGACTCTCTCCCCCTTCCTTGTCAGTTAATCTCTATCCAAATAAAAGAGTTTTTTTATATAGAAAGTATAAAATGTCGGTTGAGATCAGTGGATTCATCTTTGTTCAGGCACCAAACCCCTAATGATGACCTGATAGCAAAGAAAAAAAGGACCTACCCTATGACCCTGCAATTCCTCTCCTGGGAATATATCCCAAGGAATAAAACACACATCTAAATAGATCTGTGTATACCTATGTTCATAACAGCACTATTTGTTTTATTATTTATTTATTTATAAAAAGGAAAAACTGACAAAACCATAGGATAAGAGGGGTACAACTCCACACAATTCCCACCACCAGAACTCTGTATCCCATCCCCTCCCTTGATAGCTTTCCTATTCTTTAACCCTCTGGGAGTATGGACCAAAGGTCAATGTGGGATGCAGAATGTGGAAGGTCTGGCTTCTGTAATTGCTTCCCCACTGAACATGGGCGTTGACAGGTCGATCCATACTCCCAGCCTGCCTCTCTTTTTCCCTCTCTTTTTCTAGTGGGGTGGTGTTCTGGGAAGTCAGAGCTCCAGAATATATTGGTGGGGTTGTCTGTCCAGGGAAGTCTGGTTGGCATCATGGTATCATCTGGAACTTGGTGGCTGAAAAGAGAGTTAGCATACAAAGCCAAATAAGCTGTTGATTAATCATGAACCTAAATGCTGGAATAGTGCAGATGAAGAGTTTGGGGGGGTCTCCGTTTTGTAGATAGCTAGTAAGCACATTTTAGTTATATTCCAGAGGACCCGTGACTATATATATATATATATATTTTTTTTTTTTTTTTTTTCGATGAGCCTGTAATCTGATATGCAGGTGGATCCAAGTTACTGTCTGGGGGATATGATGTCATAGCTGGAAAAAGGACCCAGAAAGCTGGATCAGGGAAGAGCGTAGCTCCCAAATATGGGAAAGGTTTATAAATATTGTTGACTGTAAACTCCGTCAATTTGATCTGATCTGGGGAGAAAGCTGTGGTATATATACACAATGGATTACTATGCAGGTATTAAGAACAATGAACCCACTTTCTCTGACCCATCTTGGATGGAGCAAGAAGGAATTAATGTTAAGTGAGCTAAGTCAGAAAGATAAAGAGGAGTATGGGATCATCCCACTGATAAACAGAAGTTGTGAAAGAAGAACAGAAAGGGAAACTCAAAACAGGACTTGACTGAATTTGGAGTAGGGCCCCAAAGTAAAAACCCTGGGTTGAGGGTGGTTATTCTGCTTCATGGCATGGGGGGGGGGGAGGATGGGATGGGACACAGTCTTTTGGTGGTGAGAAGGGTGTTTATGTATATTCCTATTAATTCATAGTCATATAAATCACTATTTAATTAATATGGAGGGGAATTGATTGAATGTCTCAAACTTTTTAATGCACAGACCATAGGCTCGTCTTTGATATGTTCACTATCTTAAAAGCTTAGACCTGGGAGAACAGAAGCAACTGGTAGCACAGCTATTTACAAATAATGTCAAAGGACGTAAATTATGGTGAAGTTGTGTATGATACAGCAGATCCTAACAAAGGAATATTTAAAAGTTTACCCACTTGCCAAATAATATGCTTATAGCAGTAACTAACTATTGCCTTCTTAAACCCTAAGATAGCAGGAACCTGGAGTCAGATGGTAGTGCAGCGGGTTAAGCGCACGTGGCACAGAGCACAAGGGCCGGCTTAAGGATCCTGGTTCGAGCCCCTGGATCCCCACCTGCATGGGAGTCACTTCACAGGCGGTAAAGCAGGTCTGCAGGTGTCTGTCTTTCTCTCCCCCTTTCTGTCTTACCGTCCTCTTTCCATTTCTCTCTGTGCTATCTAACAACAATGACATCAGTAACTACAACAATAATGAAAAACAACAAGGGCAACAAAAGGGAAAATAAATGAATAAATTTTCAAGAAAGAAAGAAAGCAGGAACATCCCACTTCCTCTGTAGGGCCTATATATCCCCCAGTCCTGGAACCTTGAGGGTGGGGCTCACTTTTCTGCAGACTTCTCTCAATCTATACCAAATGATATTATATCCACCCATCCCAAACCTAATCAACACAATGAGTACCACCTCAGCATGCTTCACTTCAGACTGTGTCCAGAAACATCAGGCATGGAATGTCAACCCTTCAGCCTCATTACCTTTCCTTTCATAGGATTCTAATTCCATTACAGGTGGTTTACTTCCTAATAAAGTTCCAAAACCTAGATATAGACCACGTCCCATGAGATAGGGCATATGTTCACATGTATCCATAAATTAGGGAAAAATATATACCTGAAAGCAAAAGTACACAATGGTCTGCAGTGAGTCAGTATAAAGTTCATAATGAAATAGTGTCTACTTAGACTTGAATATCCTCACCTATTTCCTATTACACTTTTCTCACTCACTCCAAAGCTAACCTTATCAACACAAGGACTGTAAAAGTTGAATAAGGGCAAGAGACTAGCATACTTTAATGATGACTCTTTAGACACTACCAGGCCACCCCATCAGTTGGGGCCCTAGTTGGGGAGTCCTGAGATTCCCAAACAGACATGATGGGCCTAGACCTCGAATAAATCCCTTTCTCCATTGTTATTTGTCATCTCTATCAGGAACAATACAATAGACCCCTTTGTGAGCCCCCATAGGATCTTGCCCTTGACTTAGCTCAACAACAGTATAGGATGTTCGATCCTCCCAAGGGAGGCTGCACAACATACTCTGTGCTACACCTGAGGAAGATGGGTCCTGATATTGGGGCAGCTTGGAATGTTCCTATTCATGACCACAGAATGTGAGCTCACATCTACAGGGATGTAGAGGTCACATAGGCTCTTAAGCAGCACTATTTGTAGCAGTCAAAACCTGGAAGCAACCTAGATGTATATATCCTTAGAAATGAGCATTTTCATGCCATTTTTATATATATACAGAAGTGGTATAGGAATCATTGACATTACCATTCTTATTTAAGGACTTTGTATTCTGTTTCTATCTTATTTTGTCTTTATTTTATTCTGCTTTCCACAGAAGCAGTATCAGTTTGCATTCCTACCAAAAGTGTAACAGAATTCCTTTTTCTTCATAATTTTACTAATACTTGTCATTTCTAAACTTATTTTTAAAGTGCTTTCTCTATTTAAATATTTACTTGCTGGATAGAGATAGAGGAATCAAAAGGGAATGGGGAACTAGAGGAGAGAGGCACCTATAGACCTACTTCACCACGTATGAAGCTTTCTCCACATATACAAGTGGAGACTGGGGACTTAAACTCAGGTCCTTGCACACATGTACACTCAACCAGGTACACCCAATTCCCTGCACCCCCTTCCAACTTTATGATATAGATGATTCTCATAGGTGAGGGGAGTGGATAAAATGGCATGCATTATTTTATTGGATTTTTTCTTTCTTCTGTTACTGAAATAGAATATTTCTGTAACAGAAATATTTTTATATAAATCCCTTGTCACATGTATGATGTGTAAATACATTCCCATAATCACTAGGTTTTCCCTTTTTATTGTTTTATTATGTATGTGGGTCACTTTTTATATATTTTCATGTATTTTTTTAATTTATAAAATGGAAATATTGACCAGACCATAAGATATAAGGGGGGTACATTTCCACACAGTTCCCACCACCAAAACTCAGTATCCCATCCCCTCTATTGAAAGTTTTTCTATTCTTTATCTCTTTGGGAGTATGAACCCAGGATCATTGTGGGATGCAGAAGGTGGACGGTTTGGCTTCTGTAATTGCTTCCCCACTGAACATGGGCATTGGCAGGTCAATCTATACTCCCAGCCTGTCTCTCTGTTTTCCTAGTGGGGCATGGCTCTGGGGAGGTAGGATTCCACGACACTTTGGTGGGGTTGTCTGCCCAGGGAAGTCCAGTTGGTATCATCTGGAACCTGGTGGCTGAAAAAAAAATTAAGATATAAAGTAGAAAAGATTATTGACTAATCATGAACCTAAAGGATGCAATATTGCAGATGAAGATATGGGGTCTCCATTTTGGAAAAGGCTAGTAGAAAAAGCTACTATTTTATGTATATTACAAAGGACCTATGACTTTTCTATTTTTGCCTGAGTCTGACAGCTAACATGAAGGTAGACCCAAGTTACTGAACGAGGGAGATGGTGTCACAGTTGGAAAAAGGACTAGAAAGATGGATCTGGGAAGAGAGTAGCTCCCAAATAATGGGAAAAGTATATAAATATTGTTTACTGTAAACTCCATCGATTTGACCTGGGGCCCATATTCACCACAGGAGTCTATGTAACCTCTGCATCTCTGTTGGTCTGAGCTCGCATTCTGTGGTCATGGCTAGGAACATTCCAGGCTGCATTAATTTCAACATAAATTAATTTATGTTTATGTTTAAATTTCATTAATTTATGTTGCCCAACCTCCCTTTGAAGAATGGAACAGTCCCTACCAATGTTGACCCACATTGATGGCAAGGTCCTATAGGGGCCTACAAAATGGTCCATTATGTTGTTCCTGGTGGAGATGGCAAGTGACAGTGGAGAGAGGGATCTGTTAGAGGTTTCGGCCCATCATGTTTGTGTGGGAATCCCAAGACTCCCTGCCAAGTGACCCAGGTGATGGGGTGGTCTGGTTGTGTCTAAAGAGTCGTCATTAAAGTATACCAGTCTCTTGCCCTTATCTAGCTTTTGTAATTCTTTGTCTTACAAGGTCAGCTTTGGAGTGAATGAGGGAAGTGAAATAGGAAGTAGGTGAAGAGAGTATCTAGGTCTAAGTAGAAACTGATTAGGTACTTTATGGTGTCTTTTAGGTCTTTTTACTTGCTACTTTTATTGACTCACTGCAAACTATTATACTTTTTTTTTTTTTTAGTTCCCAATGTTTCTTTATTTCCAGGAGGAGCTCTTTTTTTAAAAAATTTTTTATTTAAGAAAGGATTAATGAACAAAAACATAAGGTAGGAGGGGTACAACTCCACACAATTCCCAACACCCAATCCCCATAACCCACCCCCTCCCATGATAGCTTTCCCATTCTCTAGCCCTCTGGGAGCATGGACCCAGGGTCGTTGAGGGTTGCAGAAGGTAGAAGGTCTGGCTTCTGTAATTGCTTCCCCGCTGAACATGGGCGTTGACTGGTTGGTCCATACTCCCAGTCTGCCTCTCTCTTTCCCTAGTAAGGTGTGTCTCTGGGGAAGCTGAGCTCCAGGACACATTGGTGGGGTCTTCAGTCCAGGGAAGCCTAGCCAGCATCCTGGTGGCATCTGGAACTGCAAACTCTAGTGTACTTCTGCTTTCAGGTATATATTTTGCAGTAGTTTATGGATACATGTGCACATAAGCTCTCTCTCACAGAAACTGGTGTATATCTAGGTTATGGGACTTTGTTAGAAAGTGAACTACCTGAGATGAAATTAGAGTGTACTATAAAAGGAAAGGTCTCACCCGAGTAATGAAGTTGAAGGGTTGTCATTCCACACGTGAAGTCTCTGGATACAGCCTGAGGTGAAGCATGTTGAGGTGGCAATCGTTGCTTTGGTTAGGTTGTGATCAGCGGATGCAATATTATTTGGTTTGGATTGGGAGATGCATACGGGGAATTGGGCCCTATCCAAGGGTTCCAGGACTGGGGGAAGTAGGGGCTCTATAGTGGAGATGTGAGGTTCCTGCTGTCTTAGGGTTCAAAAAGACAATCGATAGTTAATATTATCATCACATTTGTTAATTGGGTTAACTTTGAAAAGTCCCTTTGTTATGGTTTGCTGTACAGTATCCAGTATCTTGTATATAGCTGTGCTATTGGATGCTTCTAATCTACTTGGTCTAGGCTTTTGAGAGAGTCCGCATATCAAATACATAGCCTATATATTAAAAAGATTCAGTTTGTCTTTTGAGAAACTTTGAGACATACAATTGATTTCCCCCTCTCATATTAACTACTAATTTATATGTCTACATTTTGCTAGGAGTTTACATAAACACTATTCCCACCACCAAAGGACTGTGACCCATCCCTCCCGCCCACTCCCACCCCCCACTGGCCCAGGAAGCTACATGTCTACCCCTCACCACTGGGTTTTTACTTTGGTGCCTCATCAAATTGAAAAGCATCTGCACATCCAAAGAAACTATTAAACAGACTGAGAGACCCCTCACAGAATGGGAGAAGATCTTCACATGCCAGACATCAGACAAGAAACTAATCACCAAAATATATAAAGAGCTCAGCAAACTTAGCCGCAAAAAAGCAAATGACCCCATCCAAAAATGGGCAGAGGAAATGAACAAAACATTCACCACAGAGGAGATCCAAAAGGCTAACAAACATATGAAAAACTGCTCTAGGTCACTGATTGTCAGAGAAATGCAAATTAAGACAACACTAAGATACCACCTCACTCCTGTAAGAATGTCATACATCAAAAAGGACAGCAGCAACAAATGCTGGAGAGGATGTGGGGACAGAGGAACCCTTTTACATTGCTGGTGGGAATGTAAATTGGTCCAGCCTCTGGAGAACAGTCTGGAAAACTCTCAGGAGGCTAGACATGGACCTTCCATATGACCCAGTAATTCCTCTCCTGGGGTTATACCCCAAGGACTCCATAACACCCAACCAAAAAGAGGTGTGTACTCCTATGTTCATAGCAGCACAATTCATAATAGCTAAAACCTGGAAGCAACCCAGGTGCCCAACAACAGATGAGTGGCTGAGAAAGCTGTGGTATATATACACAATGGAATACTATGCAGCTATCAAAAACAATGAACCCACCTTCTCTGACCCATCTTGGACAGAGCTAGAAGGAATTATGTTAAGTGAACTAAGTCAGAAAGATAAAGATGAGTATGGGATGATCCCACTCATCAACAGAAGCTGACTAAGAAGATCTGAAAGGGAAACTAAAAGCAGGACCTGATCAAATTGTAAGTAGGGCACCAAACTATTATACTTTAAGGTATATATTTTCCCCTAACTTATAGATACATGTGTACATAAGTCCTGTCTCATGAACCCTGGTCTACATCTAGGTTTTGAGGCTTTGTTTAAAAGTGCACCACTTGAAATGGAATTAAGGAGTCCTATGAGCAAGAAAAGGTCTCACAAGAGTAATGAAGTTGGAGCATTGACATTTCACGTTTGACGTCTCTGGACACAGTCCAAAGTGAAACATGCCAAGGTATTACTGGCTGCATTGATAAAGGTTGAGATCGGCAAATGCAGTATCAATTGGTATGGATTGAGAGAAGCATACAGCAAAGAAAGCCCCAGACCAGAGGACCCAGAACTGGGAATATGGGTCTTATAGAGAATGGGGGGAAGATTCCTGCTGTCTTAGGGTTTAAGAAGGCAATAGATAGTGCTATAACCAAATTATTTGGCAATTACTACATTGCCTAATGACTTCCAGTAGCTTTCTTCTGGATTCTTTAGGTATTTCTATGTATACTATCATATCTTTTTCAAGGAGTGATAGTTTGACTTCCTCTCTTCCAATTAATATTCCTTTGATTCCTTTCTCTGCCTGATTGCTGTGGCGAGAACTTCCAATACTATGTTGAAGAGTAATGGTGACCAGCTCTATCTGGTCCCTGATCTGAGAGGGAATAATTTCAACTTCTTTCCATTGAGTATGATGTTGTCTATGGACTCCAGTATCTTAAGGAATTTTCCATCTATTCCCATTTGTGGTACTGTTTTGAACATGAATTGGTGTTGGATTTTGTCAGAGGCTTTCTCTGCAAATATTGAGATGAACATGTGATTTTTCATTTTGCTTTTATTCATGTGGTGGATGACATTGACTTATGTGTATTTAACCAGCCTTGCATTTCTGGACTAAATCCCACTTGTTTGTGATGGACAATCTTGTTGAGCTACTTCTGTATCCAGTTGGCTAGGATCTTGTTTAATATTTTGGCATCTGTGTTCATCAGAGATATTCGTCTGTAGTTTTTCTTTTTTGTTGTGTCCCTGTCTGTGATTGATCCATTTAGGTTTTGTAGTTCTTCTTGGTTCAGTTTTAGAGGGGTATATGTTTCTAGGAATTCTTACATTTCCTCTAGATTTTCTAGTTTGGTGACATGTAGTTTTTCGTAGAAGCTTTGCATGCTTTTTTTTGATTTCTGTGGTGTCTGTTGTGACATACCCTCTATCGTTTACAATTCTACTTATTTGAGTCTCTTTTTTTCTTTTCTTTTCTTTTTTTTTTTTTTTTTACCAGAGCACTGCTCAGCTCTGGCTTATGGTGGTATAGGGGATTGAACCTGGGACTTCAGTGCCTCAGGCATGAGAGTCTCTTTTCATAACCATTATGCTATCTACCCCCACCTGAGTCTTCTTTTTTTTTTTTATTTTGTTTGATTTTTCAAAGAGCCAACATTTGGCTTCATTAATCTTTTGTATGATTCTCTTATTTATTTATTTTTTTTTTTTTTTCCCTCCAGGGTTATTGCTGGGCTCGGTGCCTGCACCATGAATCCACCGCTCCTGGAGGCCATTTTTCCCCCTTTTTGTTGCCCTAGTTGTTGCAGCCTCGTTGCGGTTATTATTGCCATTGTTGACGTTGCTTTGTTGTTGGATAGGACAGAGAGAAATGGAGAGAGGAGGGGAAGACAGAGAGAGAGGGGAGAGAAAGATAGACACCTGCAGACCTGCTTCACCGCCCGTGAAGCGACTCCCCTGCAGGTGGGGAGCCAGGGGCTTGAACCGGGATCCTTACGCCGGTCCCTGCGCTTTGCGCCACGTGCGCTTAACCCACTGCGCCACCGCCCGACTCCCTGATTCTCTTATTTTTGATGTTTATTTCTGCTCTAATTTTAGTGATTTCAGTCCTTTTGTTTGCGTTAGGATTCGTTTCTTCTGCTTCTAAGTTTTTTAAGGCGTGCAGTAAGGTCATTTACTTGAGTTTTTTGCTTGTTCTCTAATGTGTGCTTGTATGGGTATAGTTTCCCTCTAAGGACTGCATTAGTTGTGTGCCAAATATTTTGATAGCTCATGTTTTCATTTTCACTTCCTAGGAACATTTGAATTTCTTGCTTGAGTTCCTCTTTGACCCAGCAGTTATTAAGCAGGATGTTGTTGAGTTTCCAAATTTTGTGACTTTTAGTAATTTTTTGTTTGTTGCTGAGTGTTAGCTTTTCTCCACTGTGGTCTGAGAAGATGCTGGGATTATTTCAATGCTCTTGAATTTGCTCATACTGTCTTTGTGGCCTAATATGTGATCTGTCCTTGAGGATGTGCTGTGTGGATTTGAGAAGAATGTGTATTCCAGTTTCTTGGGGTGAAGAACTCTGAAAATGTCCAGGAGGTCTAGTCTATCCATCTCTTCACTTAATTCTCTTGTTTCTTTTTAATTCTCTGCTTACTAATCTGTCTATGTGTAAGAGAGTGGTGTTGAAGTCTCCTACTATTACTGTGTTACTATTGATGTACTTTTGTAAGTCTTTTAGTAAGTTTTTGATGTATTTACATGGGCCCTCATTGGGTGCATAGATATTAATAACTGTTAAATCTTCTTGGTTGATTGAGCCTCTTCTTCTTCTAGCGTTTGCCATTAAGCCTCTGATCACTATATAATGAACTTACTATCTTTTACTAAGTTATTTAATTTAAAGTTTATTGTGTCAGAGATGAGAATGCCTGTTCTTGACCTTTTTTGTGGTCCATTAACCAGCTTAATAGTTTTCCATCCTTTCACTTTATGTCTGTGTTTGTCTTGTTGGGTCAAATGGGATTCCTGAAGGGAGCATATGGTCAGCTTGTGTTTTCTGGTTCATCCTCCTACTCTGTACCTTTTAATGGGTGAATTTAAGCCATTGATATTATGGATTCAATGTATTGCAGTGCCATTACTCAAAAATTTTTTATTTGCTTTGATATATGGCAAATATTTTGGTGATGTTTTAGAATCTCTTTCAGGGCAGGCTAGGTGATATTTGCCTCCATTAACTGTTGCTTGACTGAGAAGGTTTTTATCCTTCCAGCTAATCTGAATGACAGTCTACCATGATATACTATTCTTGGTTGAAACCATTTTTCATTGAGAGCTCCATAGATATTTTACCATTCTCTTCTGGCTTTTAGAGTTTGAGTGGAGAAGTCTGCTGATTGTCTTACAGGTTTTCATCTGTATGTGACTTTGTTTTTCTCTTGCAGCCTTTAGGATGCTTTCTTTATCCTTACTTATTTTCATTTTAACTACGATGTGTCTTATTGTCTTCAGGTCTGGGTTGATTCTGTTTGGGACTCTCTGGACGTCTTGAATCTTAATGACCTTTCTGTTGTTTAGGTCTGGGAAATTTTCTTCTATTTTTTCCTCTTGGAATTTTCTCTTCCCCTTCCTCTCTTTCTTCCTCTTGTAGGCCAATTTTGCAAATGTTAGTTCATCTGAGATTATCCCATATGTCTCTGTTGTTGTTTTCAGTGTCTGTCAGTCCCCCCCCCTTTTTTAATTTATTTTATTTATTTATTCCATTTGTTGCCCTTGTTTTATTGTTGTAGTTATTATTGTTGTTGTCATTGTTGGATAGGACAGAGAGAAATGGAGAGAGGAGGGGAAGACAGAGAGGAGGAGAGAAAGATAGACACCTGCAGACCTGCTTCACCGCCTGTGAAGCGACTCCCCTGCAGGTGGGGAGCCGGGGCTCCAACCGGGATCCTTATGCCGGTCCTTATGCTTTGCGCCACCTGCGCTTAACCCGCTGCGCTACAGCCCGACTCCCAGTCCCCCCCCCTTTTTTTTTAACTCTTTACCCCCTTCTTAGCTTTCTCTAGCTCATCCTCTATCTGGCTAATTCTGTTTTCTGCTTCTGTTAATCTGCTTTCCCTTCCCTTCCCTCAGCTTCCTTCTTCAGTTCATAGTTTGTTTTTTTAACCTTGTTCTGCTAGCTGGCCTCATAGCTCCGTTTTGTAGCATTCAGTTCTGTAATAACCTGGTGGTAGCTATTATTTTCCTTGAGGGTCTCATCTGTTTCCCTGTTTCTAATAAAATTTTCCTCTATAGCTTTCCTCTTAATTTCATTGAACTGCTTCTATATATTTTTCCCATTAATTTTGCTTGTTTCTAAATCCAGTTTTCTGCTTATTACCCACCATAGTTTGTTTTTTATTCCTTATTTTCTTTTGAAACTCCTTTTAGTAATTTTTGTAAGGTAGGTCTGATTGTGATAAATTCCATTAGCTTTTCTTTGTCTAGAAGGCCTTAATTTCCTCTTCACATATGAATAATTCCTTTGCAGGGTAAAATTTTTATGGTTGACTCTCTCTGGCTTGTAGGGTTTCTCCTAAGAACCATGATAAAGTCTGAATACTCTTATAGATCACTTTCTTACCTTTTAACAGTGTGCTATATTTTTATCTTGATGTTTGGCATTTTTTCTTGGTGTAAATATTCTCACTCTCCCGCTGCATCTTGAACTTCTGTGCCCTGGTTACTCCCCAGATTGGAAAATGTTTAGCTCTTTCTGTGAATGTGGTTTCTGTTCCTTTCTCCTTTTATCTGGGATTTTCTGTTACCAATATAATTAGTGTCCTAATGGAGTGTTATATTTTTTGTAATGTTGCCTCTTTTTCTTGGGCCATTTTCCTTCATATGTTTAACATTTCAGGAATTTCTTGTGCCTTTATCCTCTAATGCTGGTGTTCTCTCTTTTGCCAGACCAAATGTACTTACTATAACAACTGAGCCTGAATCACATCCTGAATCTTTTTCACTCCCACCCACTTGTTATTTATAATCAGTCAGGTTGTATCAGTGCCCTTGACTCTCCTTCATAATAGGATCACTTGGTAAAAGGGAGGAATGGTGGACAGTCGTTGGCTACATGCAGGACCTCAAGGCTTTTTTAGGGAGTGAGGGTGGCTTAGGCTGATGTTCAGGTAGTCCTAGCTGTAGGCATGTGCCACTCTGTATGTCTTTTTCTAAGTAAATGTGTTCAGTTCTCAACACCTTCATCTGACTCCTTCCACTGTCTCTAGTGGTATCAGAGTATTGAGCCTGGAACCTTTGCTCCCTCAGACATACAAATCCTATGCTTAAACACATTAAGCTGTCTTCTTGATCATATGTAAAGGTTTTGGAAAAAAGAAGTATAATCATCAGACAATTTTGACTGCTGTGAGAAATCTATTAACTATTGAAATGAATAGTACTCTCAGCAGATATAGCAGAGCTACAACCATCAGTGCCTTGCTACCCAAGTTATTTTTTATTTTTTATTTTAATATTTATTTTTATTTATTCCCTTTTATTGCCCTTGTTGTTTTATTGTTGTAGTTATTATTGTTGTTGTCGTTGTTGGATAGGACAGAGAGAAATGGAGAGAGGAGGGGAAGACAGAGAGGAGGAGAGAAAGATAGACACCTGCAGACCTGCTTCACCGCCTGTGAAGCGACTCCCCCTGCAGGTGGGGAGCCGGGGATCGAACCGGGATCCTTATGCCGGTCCTTGTGCTTTGCGCCACCTGCGCTTAACCCGCTGCGCTACAGCCCGACTCCCGCTACCCAATTTTTAAGTTTTTTAAATTTTTTTAAATTTTATTTCTCATTTACACTAGTGATTTAACAGCACTTAAAAGATTCCGTGGATGTGATTTTACAGCCATATATGGTCACTGTAGGTCATCAGACCCTTCACCAAAGTTCCATGCCCCATCCAATACCACAATTCTCAATAAAGTACAAGAAGACAATTCAGTTACTATGGTTTTAGTAAGTTCATTTGTTTTAGTCTTCCGTGCTTCACATATGAGTGAAAGTATCTGGTAGTTGTCCTGCACGTCTCTATTTCACTTAGCATAATCATCTCCAGATTTGTTTTGTCCCTCTTGATAGACTCTCTCTCTTTTTTTTTTTTTTAATTTCACCTGTTTACATTTATCCCATAACTTCTTTGTCTGTTCATCTGTCATTGGACATTTAAGTTGCTTCCATATTTTAACTAGTGTAAATAGCATAGCTATGAACATAAGGCTTCATATGTCTCTGAATCAGTGCTTGAATGTTTTTTGGATCTATGCCTGGGAGTGGTATTGCTGAATCATAATGTATTTCTATTTTTATTTGCTTAAGTACTCTCCAGGGGTCAGGTGGTGGCGCACCTGGTTGAGTGCTCATGATACAAGGCACAAAGAAAGACCCAGGTGTAAGCTCCCGGTCCACACCTGCAAGGGGAAAGCTTTGCAAGTGGTTAAGCAGGGCTGCAGGTGTCTCTCTGTCTCTCTTCCTCTCTATCTGCCCCTTCCCTCTTGATTTCTGAATGTCTCTATCCAATAAATAAAGATAACAATAATAATAAAAATGGATTCTCCGTATGGCTTTTTGTGGTGATTGCACCAGTTTTCATTCCCATCAATAGTGTATCTGGACTCCTTTTTCTCTACATCCTGCCAACAGTTAGCTAGTACTGAATTTTAAATAATCATTGATATAAGTGTTTTATTTGCTGTTTATCCACTATAAACATAAATATATAATTATATTTGGTTTCTGGGATGTTGGGTTAGTAGTCAAGCTGGGAGATGGGACTTGTGGAGACAGTGGGGGGGTTCTGGGTTCTGACTGCTCATGAGCCTTTCTAGCTTATAAGAAACCTATTTGAAGCTTTCCTACATAATAAAATTTAAACCTGGGTATAGTACTATGTTACAAAGTACAGCTAGCTTCATGCTTCTTTTTGATATACAAAAACTTAATAGTTATGTTGACTTTTTCTTTGTAATTCATTATGGTTCTGTAAATTTTTTAAATCTTTATTTATTGGATAGAGACGGCAAGAAATCAAGAGGGAGAGAGACAGACTACCTGCAGCACTGCTTCAACAGTCACAAAGCTTTCCCCCTGCAGGTGGGGACTGGGGCCCAAACCCAGGCGCTTGCACATTGCAACATGCATTCAACCAGCCACACCACCACCACCCCACCCCACCCCCTTGGCTTTGTAATTTCACTAATACAATACAATACTTACACATTTTGCTTTTATTTCTAGTCTTTCATGTGGTTTACTTGCCTCTGGATCATGGATAAGTCACTTTTTAAATTTCAGAAAAAACATGTAAGTGGGTTCACAGTTTTCATTTTAAGTACTTAGAACACCCAAGTATGTCTAAAGTACATAGTAGAAGTTTTCTATTTTGGAGAAATTATAGGGGGAATAGTAGCCTCAGAATTTAATTTCCTTCACTAGTTGAATTCATGAAAAATTTATTGTTGCTGGTTGGGACTGAGGAAGTGATTAGCAGGTAGGTTCACCCAGGGTTTGATCCCAAGCACCATATATTGTGGAGCAATGTCTGATCCTTTAATGATGGATGAAATACATAGGTGTGCCTCTTAGTCATCATCTTGCTCCAGAAAAATAAAGTATTTCTGGGCAAATTTTAAAAAGCAGTATACTTAAACAGACTGTAGAGATTATTATCTGTAATCATGCCAGACTGAGTAATTTAGAAAATATGAAACTACTCTTGATCTAGTTGATTGACAAGCAACTGTGTTGAGTATAAAAGGCCCTTTAATATTAACCAAAAATAATTGCCTTCCTTTGAAGATACAATAGGCAAGCATGCTTACAGATACAAAGGCTACAATTTCTCTATTGAAAACTAATAATTCATTGATTGCTAATATTTGCAATCTAGTGGTGTGATGCTGAGGATTATAAATTAAAGTCAAAATGGCTTGCCATCATAGTTGAATATTGATTATAGATGCAGGGCCATCACAACCCAAACTGAAGGCACTATCGCCACCTAGTGGAGCAAAATGGGAAGGACTGTTATTGCAAAGTATTGAATCAGAATCTGACAGATACTAAAATGATGGCCGACACTCTAAACACAGAGATGTAGAGTATACCTCCAATCAGAGTGTGACACACACACAAACACATCTTTTACTGAAATTCCAACATAACAATCTAAATTTTATCTATCAGATTCTAATTGCACAAACCATTAAGATGAGACTTAGAATTTCATCATTAGAGGTTTATTGTTAATTTTCCCTCCATCCCGTTCTCCAGGAATCTTAGCTTATAACACATCTATTCTTTTTACTTTAGAAGGTCTTTTCCTATGCTGAGGATAAATATCATCTTTTAAAAATTTTCTTTTTTGGGGAATTAATGTTTTACATTCAACAGTAAATACAATAGTTTGTACATGTATAACATTTCTCAGTTTTCCATATAACAATACAACCCCCACTAGGTCCTCTGTCATACTTCTTGGATCCGTATTTTCCCCAGAGTCTTTTACTTTGGTGCAATACGCCAATTCCAGTTCAGGTTCTATTTGTGTTTTCTCTTCTGATTTGTTTTTCAACTTCTGCCTGAGAGTGAGGTGATCCCATATTCATCTTTCTGTTTCAGACTTATTCACTTAAAATGAATTTTTCAAGGTCCATCCAAGATTGGTTGAAAATGGTGAAGTCACCATTTTTTATAGCTGAGTAGTAATCCACAACTTGCTCAGTCACTCATCTGTTGTTGGACACCTGGGTTGCTTCCAGGTTTTGGTTCTTACAAATTGTGCTGCTAAGAACATATGTGTGCACAGATCTTTTTGGATGGGTGTGTTGGGTTCCTTAGGATATATCCCCAGGAGAGGAATTATAGGATCACAGGGTAGGTCCATTTCTAGCCTTCTGACAGTTCTCCACAGAGGTTGGACCAATTTACATTCACACCAGCAGTGCAAGAGGGTTCCTTTGGTCCCACAACCTCTCCAGCATTTGCTGCTGTTACCTTTTCTGTTGTATGGCATTATCACAGTAGTGAACTGGTATCTCATTGTTGTCTTTATTTGCATTTCTCTGATAATCAGAAACTTGGAGCATTTTTTAATGTGTTTCTCAGCCTTTTGGATCTCTTCTGTGGTGAATATTCTGTCCATGTCCTCCCCCCATTTTTGGATGAGGTTATTTGATTTCTTGTTGTTGAGATTTGCAAGTTCTTTATATATTCTGGTTATTAGCCTCTTGTCTGATGTATGGCATGTAAAGGTCTTCTCCCATACTGAGGGGGTTTCTTGGTTTGGGTAGTAGTTGCTTTAGTTGTGCAGAAGTTTTTTAATTTGATGTAGTCCCATAGGTTTATGCTTGCCTTAGTCTTCTTTGTAATTGGATTCGTTTCACTGAAGATGTCTTTAAAATTTATGCGGAAAAGAGTTCTGCCAATATTTCCCTCTAAGTATCTGATAGTTTCTGGTCTAACATCCAATTCCTTGATCCACTTGGAATTTACTTTTGTATTTGTTGAAATATAGTGGCTCAGTTTCATTCTTCTGCATGTTTGAACCCATTTTTTTCCAGCACCATTTGTTGAAGAGACTCTGCTTTCCCCATTTAATAGTCTGGGGACCTTTGTCAAAGATTAGATATCCATAGATGTGGGGGCTTAGTTCTGTGCTCCCAATTCTATTCCACTGGTCAGTGTATCTGTTCATGTTCCAGTACCAAGTAGTTTTGATGACAGTTTGAGATCTGGGAGTGTGATGCCTCTAGTTCTGTTCTTTCTTCTCAAGATTGTTTTGGCAATTCTAGGTCTTTTCTGTTTCCAAATAAAAATTTGTAGCATTTGTTCTCTTCTAAAAAATGTGGTTGGGATCTTGATGGGGATAGCATTAAATTTGTATATGGCTCTGGGTAGTATATTCATTTTTGTGATGTTAATTCTTCCAACCCATGAACATGGAATATCTTTCCACTTCTTTGTGTCTTTTTCAACTTCCTTGAATAGTGACACATCATTTTCAGTATACAAGTCTTTCACTTCTTTGGTAAGATTTATTCCTAGATATTTTATTGATTTTGTTGCTATAGAAAAAGGAATTGATTTTTGGATTTCAACTTCTTCTAACTTATTGTTTGCTTAGAGGAATGCCACTGACTTTTAAATGTTAATTTTGTAGCTTGACACCTTATTGTATTGCCTGATGTTATCCAAAAGATAATTGCTGGATTCTTTAGGTTTTTCTACGTATATTGTCATGTCATCTGCAAATAGAGTTTGACTTCTTCTCTTCCAGTCTGTATCCCTTTAATTCATTGCTCCTGCCTGATTGCTATGGCAAGAACTTCCAAAACTATGTTGAATAGTAATAGTGATAGTGGGCAGACCTGTCTAGTACCTGATTTGAGGGGAAATGCTTCCAGCTTTTCACCATTGAGTATGATGTTGGCTATAGGTTTGCTATACATAGAGTCCACTGTCATGAGGAATTTTCCATCTATTCCCATTTTTTGTAGTGTTTTGATCATAAAGGGATGTTGTATTTTGTCAAAGGCTTTCTCTGCATCTATTGATTTGACCATGTGGTTTTTGGTCTTGTTTTTATTTATGTGGTGGATTGTCACTTGCTGTGGTGGTGGCGGGACACAGAAAAAGGAGGTTTGGAGCAGAAAGGGAACACAAATCTTTTATTTGCACAGGGACCTCAGGGTTGGGGTGGGAATGCGGCAGTTTGGGCCACGTGGAGCCAGCCTAGAATGACCATCCCCTGCTACTGCACCACCAGGAGAGAAAGAGAGAGAGGGAGAGGGAGAGGGAGGGAGGGGGAGAGAGAGAGAAGGAGCGGAAGTGGGAGGGCTTTATAGGCCAGAGAGAGAGAGAGAGAAGGAGTGGAAGTGGGAAGGCTTTATAGGGCAGAGAGAGAGAGAGAGAGAAGGAGCGGAAGTGGGAGGGCTTTATAGGGCAACAACTGGGAGTGATGTGCCGGACAGGATTGGCTGGGGAAAGGACCTGAGAATATCGTGGGAAGTGGCAAAATCTGAGGGCAAAGACTGTATCTGCATAATTCCCCAACAGTGGATCACATTGATTGATTTACGTATATTAAACCAACCTTGCATGCCTGGGATAAACCCCACTTGGTCAATCTTTTTAATATACTGCTGTATCTGGTTGGCTAGAATTTTGTTCAGTATGTTAGCATCTATGTTCATCAAAGATATTGGTCTGTAGTTTTCTTGTTTGGTTGTGTCCCTGTCTGCCTTTGGTATCAGACTGACGTTGGCTTCATAGAAGCTGGAAGGGAGTATTCCAGTGTCTTCAATCTTCTGGAAGACTTTTAAAAGTTAGAGTTATTAGTTCTCATTATTGATGTCATCAATAACAACAACAACTACAACAATAAAACAACTAGGGCAACAAGAGGGAATAAATAAATAATCTTAAAAATTAAAAAAAGAAGACTAATAGTTATTGCTATTATCACATTTTTTGATAATTGGATTAACTTTGAAAAATCCCTTTGTTAGGATTTGCTGTATCATACACATCATAATATATGTCCTTTAACATTATTTGTATATAACTGTGCCACCGGTTGCTTCTGTTCTCCCTGTTCTAGGCCTTTGAGAGAGTGACCATATCAAAGACTCAGCCTATGCATGAAAAAGACTCAGCCTGTGCTTTAAAAGGTTTGATATATACAACCAATTTTTCCCCCTCTCATAATAATTAAATACTTATATGACTACAAATTAATAGGAGTGTACATAAACACCATTCCCACCACGAAAAGACTGTGTCCCACCCCATCCTTCCATCCTCCCCACCCCCTTGCCACCCCTGGAGCCAAACATCCACATTCACCCTCACCCCAGGGTTTTTACATTAGTGCCCTACTCCAGATTCAGTGAAATCCTGCTTTTAGTTTCCTTTTGTGTTCTTCTTTCTCAACTTCTGTTTATGAGTGGGATCATCCCATACTCATCTTTATCTTTCTGAATTAGCTCACTTAACATAATGCATTCTAGCTCCATCCAAGATGGGTCAGAGAAGGTGGGTTCATTGTTTTTAATAGATGCATAGTATTCCATTGTATAGTATACCACAGCTTTCTCAGCCATTCATCTGTTGTTGGGCACCTGGTTTGCTTCCAGGTTTTAGCTATTAAGAATTGTGCTACTATGAGCATAGGTGTACAAAATCTTTTTGGTTGGGTGTTATGGAGTCCTTGGGGTATATCTGCAAGAGAGGAATTACTGGGTCATATGGAAGGTCCATGTCTAGCCTTGTGAGAGTTCTCCAGACTGCTCTCCACAGAGGTTGGACCAGCAGTACAGAAGGCTTCCTCTGTCCCCACAGCCTCTCTAGCATTTGTTGCTGCTGTCCTTTTTGATGTTTGCCATTCTCAGAGGAGTGTGGTGGTATCTCATTGTGGTCTTTATTTGCATTTCTCTGACAATCAGCGACCTGGAGCAATTTTTCAGGTGTTTGTTAGCCTTTGGGATCTCTTCTGTAGAGAATGTTCTCTTCATATACTCTGCCCATTTTTGGATGGGGTCATTTGCTTTTTTGTTGCTAAGTTTGCTGAGCTCTTTGCATATTTTGATGATTAGTCTCTTGTCTGATGTATGGCATGTGAAGATCTTCTTCCATTCTGTGAGAGGACTCCTTGTTTGTGTGATAGTTTCTTTGGCTGTGCAGAAGCTTTTCAATTTGATGTAGTCTCACTGGTTTGTTTCTGCTTTAGTCTTTCTTGCAGTTAGGTTTATATCATCAAATTTGTCCTTGAGGTTTAGGTGGGAAAGTGTTCCACCAATGTTTTCCTTTAAGTATTTGATAGTTTCTGGTCTAACATCCAGGTCCTTAGTCCATTTAGAGTTATTGGTGAGATAAGGTGGTTCAGTTTCATTCTTCCACATGTTTCAACCCAGACTTCCCAGCACCTTTTATTGAAGAGAGCTTCCTTTTTCCATTTAATAACTTGCCCCCCCCCCCTTATAAAAGAATAGATGTCCTTAGGAGTGGGGTTTTAGTTCTGGGCTTTTAATTCTGTTCCACTGGTCTGTGTACCTATTTTTGTTCCAGTACCATGCTGTTTTGATGATGGATAGTCTTAAAATATAGTTTAAGGTCTGGGAGTGTTTTGCCTCCATTTCTGTTTATTTTCCTCAGTATTGTTTCGGCGATTGTAGGTGTTTTTTGGTTCCAGATAGTTGATTGTAGTTTTTGCTCTATTCTCTTAATGAAACTTGGTGGAACTTTGGTGGGCTTTGCATTAAATTTGTATGTAGCCCTGGGGAGAATAATCATTTTAATGATATTAATTCTTTCAATTCATGCACATAGGATGTCTTTCCATTTCTTGGTATCAATTTCTATTTCCTTTAATAGTGATGCATAGTTTTCACTGTACATATGTTTTACCTCTTTGGTCAGGGTTATTCCTAGGTATTTTATACATTTTGCTGCAACAGTGAATGGCAGTGATTTCTGGATGTCTTCTTCAGATTTAGTATTTGCATACAGAAATGCAACTGATTTTTGTACAGTGATTTTGTAGCCTCACACCTTGCTATATTGCCTAATAACTTCCAGTAGTTTTCTCCTGAATTCTTTAGGTTTTTTTCTATGTATACTATCATATCATCTGCAAATAGTGAAGGCTTGACTTCTTCCCTTCCTATCTGTATTCCTTTGATTTCTTTCTCTTGCCTGATTGCTATGGCAAGAACTTCTATTACTATGTTGAGGAGTAATGGTGATAATGGACAGCCCTGTCTAGTCCCCAATCTGAGGGGGAATGCTTTCAGCTTCTGTCCATTGAGTATGATATTGGCTGTTGATTTGCTACATATGGACTCCACAATCTTGAGGAATTTCCCATCTATTCCCATTTTCTGTAGTGTTTTGAGCATGAATGGGTGTTGCATTTTGTCAATGGCTTTCTTTGCACCTGTTGCAATAATCATGTGGTTTTTGTTTTTGCTTTTATTGATGTGGTATATGACATTGATTGACTTATGTATGTTGAACCAGCCTTGCATTCCTGGGGTAAATCCCATTTGGCCGTGATGAACAATATTTTTGATATACTGCTGTATCCGGTTGGCCAGCATCTTTTTTAATATTTTGCCATCTCTGTTCACCAGAGATACTGGTCTGTAGTTTTAGTTTTGTTGTTCTGTCCCTATCTGCTTTTGGTGTCAGTGATGTTGGCTTCATAGAAGGTGGAAAGAAGTGTTCCTGTTTCTTCAGTCTTATGGAAGAGCTTTAGAAGTATAGGTACTAGCTGTTTCCTGAAGGTTTTGTAGAATTCGTTTGTGAAGCCATCTGGTCCAGGACTTTTGTTGTTGGGAAGATTCATAATAACTGTTTCCATTTCTTTGTCTGTGAATAGTTTATTTAGGTTTTGTAGTTCTTGGTTCAGTTTTAGAAGGGTATACATTTCTAGGAATTATTCTCTTTGTTCCAGATTCTCTAGCTTGGTGGCCTATAGTTCGTAGAAGTCTTGCATGATTTTCTGGATTTCTGTGGTGTCAGTTGATTTATCTCCTCTATCGTTTACAAATCTATTTATTTGAGTCATCTCATTTTTTTCTTTTTGTTTTAAATTTTATTTTATATTAATTTCCCTTTTGTTGCCCTTGTTTTTTTTTTTTCATTACTGTTGTAGTTGTTGTTATTGATGTCATTTTTAGATAGGACAGAGAGAAATGGAGGAGGGGAAGACAGAGAGGAGGAGAGAAAGATAGACACCTGCAGACCTCCTTCACCACCTGTGAAGCAACTCCCCTGCAGGTGGGGAGCCGGGGGCTCGAACTGGGGTCCTTACACCAGTCCTTGCATGTTGTGCCACATGCGCTTAACCCGCTATGCTACCGCCTGATTCCCTCCCCCTTTTTTTTTAATGAGTCTGGTTAGGGGTTTGTCAATCATGTTTAATTTTTCAGAGAATCAACATATGGCTTCATTGATCTTTTGTATGGTTCTCTTATTTTCAATGTTGTTTATTTCTGCTCCAAATTTAGTGAATTCCGTCCTTGTGGTTGCTTTAGGGTCCCTTTGTTCCTCTTCCTCTTAAGTACTCAAGGCATGCCGTAAGGTCATTTATTTGAGCTTTTTCTTGTTCTATAATATGTGATTGTAAGGCTATGAGTTTCCCTCTCAATACTGCTTAGCTGTGTCCCAAATATTTTGATAGTTTGTGTCTTCATTTTCATTTGTTTCAAGGAACATTTGAATTTCTTGTTTGAGTACCTCTCTGTCCCAGCGGTTCTTAAGCAGTATGTCTTAGAGTTTCCAAATTCTGTTACTTTTAGTAATTTTCTGTTTGTTGTTGAATGTTAGCTTTACTCCACTGTGGTCTGAGAAGATACTTGGGATGATTTCAATGCTCTTGAATTTGTTGATACTGTTTTTGTGGCCTAACTTGTAGTCTATCCTTGAGGATGTGCTGTGTTGACTTGAATATAACGTGTATTCCATTTCTTGGGGTGAAGATCTCTGAAAAAGTCCAGGAGTTATAGTCTGTCCATCTCTTCATTTAATTCTCGTTTCTTTGTTGATTCTCTGCTTCGTTGATCTAAGTATGAAAGTGGCATGTTGATGTCTCCCACTATTTTGTATTACTATTGATTTATTTTTAACTTCTTTCAGTATATGTTTAATGTATTTAAATAGGCCGTCATTGGTTGCATAGATGTTAATAATTGTTAAATCTTTTCGGTTGATTGATCCTCTAATCATTATATAATGGCCTGCTGTCTTTATTACTGTATTTAATTTAAAGTTTATGTTGTCAGAGATGAGAATGGCTGTTACTGCCTTTTTTTGTGGTCCATTAGCCTGTATGATAGTTGTCTATCCTTTCACTTTATGTCAATGCATATGGTTGGGTTGTGTTTTCTGATCCATCCTCCCACTCTGTGCCTTTTAATGGGTGTATTTAATCCATTGACATTTATTGATATTATGGAGTTAATCTATTATAGTGTTATTATTCAACAATTTTTGGTTTTGCTCTTATATATGGCAAGTATTATAGTGATGTTCTTGTTTATAAGAGGTCTTTTGTTCCTCTTTCAGGGTAGGCTTGGTGATGGTTGCCTCCTTTAACTGTTGTCTGTCTGAGAAGGTTTTGATGCTTCCATCTATTTTGAATGAAAGTCTAGCAGGATATATTACCCTTGGTTGAATCCCTTTTTCATTCAGGGCTCAATAGATATCTTGCCATTCTCTCCTGGCTTTTAGAGTTTGAGTGGAGAAATTTGCTGATAGTCCTATGGGTTTTCCCCTGTATATGACTTGTTTCTCTCAGCCTTTAGGACCCTTTCTTTATCCTTCTTTTCATTGTAACTATGATGTGTCTTGGTGTCTTCAGGTCTGGTTGATTCTGTTTGGGACTGTCTGGGCCTCTTGGATCTTAATGTCCTTTCTGTTGTTTAGGTATGGAAAGTTTTCCTCTATTATTTCCTCTTGGAATGTTTTCTTCCCCTTCCTCTCTTTCTTCCTCTGGCAGGCCAATTATACGAATGTTACTTCTTTTGAGGTCATCCCATATGTCTCTGTTGTTGTTTTCAGTGTCTCTCTATCTCTTTTTGAGTTCTTTTACCTCTGTCTTAGTTTCCTCTAGCTCATCCTCTGTGTGGCTAATTCTGTTTTCTGCTTCTATTAGTCTGCTTTCCCTTCCCTCAGCTTCTTTCTTTAGTTCAGTTATAGTATTAGCTTGTTCTGCTAATTGGCCTTTTAGCTCAGCTATTTCAGCTTTCATTTCTCTAGTTACCTGAATGTAGCTTGTATTTTCTTTGAGTGTCTAATCTGTTGTTTTCCTAATTCTGATAGCCCTTTCCTCCATAGTTGTCTTCATTTTGTGATTATTAGGTTTATTATTGCTTGCATGCTTTTCTTATCTATGGTTCCTTCTGACTGATTTAGAGATTCTTTTGGGCTCTTGTCCTGATTCATTGTGGTAGTAGTTTTATTTACTCTTGATTTAACCATTTTTTTAAAATTGATTTGGTTCTTATTTTTCTGTTTTGGCGTTCTTCAGTTGTTGTGTTTTGAGTACAAGCCACACTGTACTAAAGACTTTTATGATAGATACAGTCACCAACCTCATGCATTACAACAATAGTAACTGAAGCAGGAATTGATTCAGTTCAACTAATACCAGTTACCCAAACCAATCCTCCACTCTAAGAAAAGGTAGCAACCAAACAAAAGAAAATGAAAAAGAAAGGAAAAAAGGAAAGCAAGAATAGACAATTATGTGAGTCTAATGTCCGCTATAAATTCTAGGGATCGATAGAGAAGAAAGGTAAGTAGAGAAGACACACACACACACACACACACACACTCCACGCCAAGTCAGCTTTCTTCCCCAAAATAATTCACAAGTGAGTATCAGAGAATTCAGCAAATGAAAGAGGAAGGAAGAAATGAATAAACAAAGGATGGAAGAAAGAAAGAAAGAGAGAAAGAAAAAAGAAAGAAAGAAAAAGGAACAACAGTGAAAGGAAAGAGTTTTTTTTTTAATTAGCTAGGAGGAGGGAAGAAGGAGAATGGAAGGAAGAGGTAGAGCTAAACAAGTTCCTATCACAATGGATAGGATACCCAGTCACCTGGCAATGGAAAAAACAACAACAGTTAATTTTGGTCAACCTGAAGAAGGTGGATGGAAGAGGGACATGCGTATATAATAATAGTAGTAATAAAATAAAATACTGTAAAAATCCCGTAACAGTCAGTCTGCAGCTTGAACTGCTTTGGATTAGCTGTAGGCAGCCTGAGCAAAGACAACCAGTTGTACGGAGTATCCAAAAAGGAAAAAACCCTCCAAGTAGACTTTCACAGGTAGGGACGAGGCTCTGATTGGTCAGGTATTTTGTCACTCTAATAGAGCTCCAGTGACTTAAAAGAGAGAGAGAGAGAGGGAGAGAGAGAGAGAAGTTAAACATAAAGGAAAAGGCTTGGATATATTTTTTAATTATTTATTTTTTATTGGATTGAGATAGAGAGAAATGGAGATAAGGGGTGTTGTTAAAGTTCTGGGGGCACCAGCTGGCTGGACTAGCGTCATGGTGGAAGACAGAGACTCGGGGACACATGGTTGGGCTGAGAAGCTGCAGTTTAATCTTTATTCACAAACGGGCAAATCACCACACCATGTGCTTCCCCATGTTTCTTCCTCCGCTGGTGCTGCTGGGACTCTGGGCGTCCTTAGCATACCGGGGTGGGGTGAAAGAGGGGCGTGAAACTAGCAAGGACCAAACCATTTCTCTCAGAGGTAGGGGGAAGGGGACCAAACCAACACGAAGAATACCAACATATTCCCCCTTTTCTTTTTAACTAAATGACCACAGTATCAGGGGTGTGAGGTGAACAGAAACCTATATCGTACAGGCATTAAAAAAGAAACTGGCACAAACATGGAGAAACATGTAAGCGAGTAACAAGAACCAGTGTGCTGCCAAGGGAAGACCTGAGGGGGCCATTTTTTGCCTCTGGGCAAAACTTTATCAGTTTAAAAAAACATTTCCTGCCTCTGGGGGGCGTACTTGCCTCAACAGGCATTTTCTAGCATGGGGGGAGGGTGAGGCCTAGAGTCCCAAGGCATGGCTGCAGTCAGTCTTTGAGAAACCCAGCAGCATAAAGGAAGCTGCTAGTTTTGTGCAAAGTGTCCGAGGTGTACCAGTGAGTCCGATAGAAGTCCAAAGCAGATGTCCACCGAAGAATTGCCAGGGGGTGAATTGTTGTACGTCTGTCTCGATGGGGAATGTCAGCCATCGGAATTCTGCTTTTCTGTAGAGAACTTGACAGCTGCAATTTACTTACTATGAAACAAACTTGTAGCAGGTTAGAAGTTTATCACAACTGATAACTCTATTACAATTAGAAGTCTTTTTTAGAATGATTTTAAGGTTGTTTAAAGTTTACACAATAGAATGTGAAAATAAGAATCAAGGAAAGAAAACCTCAGGCATGAGAATCATTAGCATAGCCATTGTGTAGTCTACCATTTCTAATAGAGAAGGTAATCGAGAGTTTTACATATCAACAAGTCTATTTAACCTTTTGTTACACCCATTCAAGATGGAGACACACCCTAGGTGTACGCAGGTTTTATTTAGACCAACTTGGTTAAAATATATTGATTTTTAACTAATTTTTTACCTCAGACTTTAAATGTAAGTTAATTTTATCTTTATGAGAATTACATTGAAAACCTTTTTCATTTAACTTTGTCTGCTAAGAATTTAGCCTTAAAGTTATGTTTTTAACCTTAAAGTTACTGTTTATCAAACTTTAAACACACACATAAACATGGTCTTTAATACACAAGGAGAGAAACCTTTGTTGCGAAGACATGTCATTTTAAACACGAATTTAGATCTGTACTGTCTTAATTGTTGTTGGGGGGTCACCATCCGGAGGTGGCTTCCCGTGCAGCTCCACTTCTAGGAATTGCAGGTTGCAATCTCTGCACGAATCTCTGCATATTATAGCTCATCTGCCTTCAGACCCAAGCTGGAGATCTCGGCCAGGGGGCCCAGTTTTGGCAGGGAGCCCGCAGTCTCCGGGTGGTCCGGGATCTGTCCAGACTTCATAGCACGAGGGCGGCCGGGCCAGCCGTGCAGAAGGCGCGGGCCGAGCTACCACGGGGTGGCGGCCAGGATAGGCTGCCATGGCCCTGCCCCATGGCCCTGCCATGTCGGCCGAGCAGTGTGTAGGGAGCCCACGCCCAATGCCCCGTGCCACGCGGCGGAAAGCCGGCTCATGCGGGTTGGCATTGGCATTGGGCTCCTGCAAGCTGGCGTTGGGCAGAAACCACAGAGTGGTCCAGAGATAAATATTCCAGAAACAGCAAAACAGTCTCGTGAAGAAAGGGCAGAGGCCTTTGGAGATCTCTTCACAAGCAGAAGAGAAGGCCATAGTGTATAGAGATAGCCAAATTGTCTTCACTTATCTGAGAGATGTGCAGGTCAGGTCCACGTGGGCGCCATTTGTTGTTAAAGTTCCGGGGGCGCCAGCTGGCCGGGCTAGCGTTGCGGTGGAAGACAGAGACAGAGACTCGGGGACACACTGCTGGGCTGAGAAGCTGCAGTTTAATCTTTATTCACAAACGGGCAAATCACCACACCATGCGCTTCCCTATGTTTCTTCCTCCGCTGGTGCTGCTGGGACTCTGGGCGTCCTTAGCATACAGGGGCGGGGAGAAAGAGGGGCGCGAAACTAGCAAGGACCAAACCATTTCTCTCAGAGGTAGGGGGAAGGGGGCCAAACCAACACGAAAATACCAACAAAGGGGGAGATAGGAAAAGAGACAGAGAAACACCTGCAGACCTGCTTCACCGCCTGTGAAGTGACTCCCCTGCATGTAGGGAGCCGGGATCTCGAACCAGGATCCTTAGGCTGGTCTTGCGCTTTGCACTAACTGCACTTAACTTGCTGCGCTATTGCCAGACTCCCAGGAAAGGGATTGGAATCACACGCCTGGTGAGCCAGCAATCTTGGTAAAGAAAATAGCTCAACGGGAAGCCTGCTAGAGGTATAGCTCCAGCTTCTGGGGCTGGTTCTGGGATGGGGGTGAGGAGTAAGCTCAGATATAATCCAAAGATTTTCCTTTTTCCCTGCTGGCCTCCGTTTGTCAGCCCAAGAGTGAGTTATGCGACTGTATTTTCGTGTCACTCTGAATAGCCTGTGTTCACCATCCTACCGACAGCCCAGTATCCTACCCTATACAGAAAATCCCAGGTTGCAAGCTGCTGCTTCTTGGAGCTTCCTGGTGCTCACGTGGGTGGTCCTGCAACCAAGGTAGCCGCTGGCTTCCCTGTTGCCAATTCAAGAGATTGCACAAAAAAGAAGTGAACTCCAGGGGAAAAATCAGGTATGAACAACCCGATTTATTCAGAAAAAGACAAGACTTATATAGCAGAGTGAAACAAAGAACATTTTTCACATATGTCAGTAATCATGGGTTTCCAAAAGGTCAGTACCCTTATGATGGGAGGGCTAAGCAATGACGAGAATTGATAGGGGTAGTGTAAGGTCAGGATGAATAGTTACCATGAGGCAAAGATGTTAATTAACTAAAGGTATTCAGAAAAGCATGGTGGTTAAACCTGCAGAGTGAGATAAAGCAGAGAAAAACAGAATATTGATGTAAGATGTAGTGATCAAAGAAAGAGGAAATAATGTGTGCGGGTCTTACTGTTAAGTTACTGACAAGGTAGGGTGATGGAGTATAGTTTGTATGTGATCAAAGATGGTGAATTTAAGTGAACTTTCAAGCAGGCAACCATTTGGTTTGTAGCAGGGGAATGAGTTAAGTGTTAGAGGTTGCTGGCTTTTGTGAAGACTGGGAGACTGTCAAAGGGGAACTGAGTCAGGAAAGCTTTTCCCTCCAAGCTTTATCCCTGAAAGGGAGAGACTGACAGATGGTGTGTCTTTTCATACCTCCATTTCAAGGGTGGGGGAGTTCCCCTATGCTCTACCATACTTTCACATTATCCCACAGGAGTTCAGGGCAGCTGCTGCTCCAAAGTCGCCATCTTGGCTCCCCCCCCCCCCCAGTTGTCTTTTAGAGAAAGTGCTACACCCATCAAGATAGGTCCCGGTGGAAGAAACAAAAACACAGTTCCACTCCTGCCCTTGTGACATTTGTCATGATACGCAGTAAGCACCATCACAAGGCTGCAGGCATCAAACCACAGTGTAAACCATACAGGGATAGCAAGCACTGCTGCATGTCCAATGTAGCTAGAATAGGAAATCTGTTGCCTTAAAGGTTATCAGAGGTGGTGGTTTTAGAGGATAGAACATATACTTTTTGACCAAAAAAAAAAAAAAAAAAAAGAGTCAGAAATATGTTTACACTAAGGGGATAATTTTATAGAGTTGTTTTTTTTTTTCCTTCAAATGATAGTTTTTGCTTTTAGGTGATCTTAGTTTAGATTCCTCTACATTTTTTAGAAGTACAACTTCACAGACAGTATAAGGAGACTCTCATAAAACTTTTCAGTGTGGAACTTGGAGCCCAGAAGAAACTAGGATGACATATTCAAGGCATTAAAGGATTAGGTACCACCTGTGAATACTTCATATTGCAAGATAATTATTCAAATATAAGGAGTAATAAAAGCCATAACAAATATGCAAAAGGTAAAGGAGTTTGCTACAGCCAGACCTGCCCTGCAAGAGTTACTGAAAGGGGTGACACAGAAAAAGAAGCCCATAACACTTAACTCCTAATAAGGCACTACACAGTAAAACATACCCATAAATGCAGCCCACAGAAACACAAGACAACTACGAAATATGAAAAAATAGAGGAAAAAAATGGATAGAAACAGTTCAAAGAAATGGTGGTGAAATAAGGCCAATTTTAAAGACTTTAGATAACAGTAAGTAGAAAGCAGCACATATACAACTACAATGCAAAATAAGCTTAGAAAAAGAAAATTACATAAATACCTTGGAAAACCACCCACAACAACTGGCAGATAAAACATAATGAAAAAGACAGGGGCTAGAGAGACAACATAATTGTTATGCAAAAAACTCTCATGTCTGAGGCTCTGAGGTTTCAAGTTCAATCCCCAGCACTGCAATAAGCCAGAGCTGAGCAGTGCTCTGGTGTCTGTTTTTTGTGAAAAATAAGTAATTAATAAGTCAAACTACTTAAAGGAGCAACAAAATCAGGAAACAACTAGAAAACAAAGCAGAGAAGGTCAGTGAATAAACTGAATGTATTACTAATTACCTGTGAATGGTCTAAATTTACCAACAAAAAAACACAGAGTTGATGATTGTATAAAAATAAAGAGTGTAAGAAACAAGAACAGAAAGGGAAAACACAAAGTAGAACTTGAACTGGCTGTGGTGTATTGCACCAAAGCAAAGGACTCTGGAGAAGGGGGTAGGGGATATTTGTATGTGGGGGCAGGCTTGTTGTCCTGGTGCATGATGATGGGAAATGTTCTAAGTTGGGGTGAGAGTGTCTTGCAGACACTTGCCATGATGAGAAATTAGTCTCTTATGTCGACAGCTGTTCTATAAACCAATAGCCCATAATAAGGTGATTTTTGAAAAATACAGATTCAGTTGATTCCATGTTTACCAGAAACATGCATCTGAAATGAAGACAAACATCCAAGGGGTTAAGGGATCATTCAACACATGCAAATTAGCCAATGTTATATGCCACATTAGCACACAGAAAGATGAAAAGCATGATTATATCATTAGATGCTAAAAAAATAGATTCAGCACCCATTTATTTATGGTAATGACCCTTAATAAATTGGGAATAGGAGTAGAGGTGAGAGTTTTTTATAGACACTTATCATGGAGAGATGGGAGACTATACCCATGTGTCGACTGTACTATGAACCATTATCCCCAATAAAGTTATTTGGATAAAAATTAAGAAAAAAAAAAGGAAGCATATCCCATGTTCATGGATAAGAAGAATGTCATTCAGATGGCCATTCCACCTAAAGCAATTTGTAGATTCAAAAATTACATTATTCAAGGAAAAACAGCAAACAATGGTAAATTTGTGGAGGATCACAAAAGACCCCATACAAGCAAGCAATTCTGAGAAAAAAGGAAAAAATATGGAGGAATTGTGTTTCTTGACTTCGAAGTATACTACAAAGCAAAAGAAATTAAAACAATGTTGGTATGGAAACAGTAATCAGCACTCAAACTAATAGCACAGAATAGAGAACCCAGAAAGAATCCCCAAAACATGGGACTCTAATATATAGCACAGAAGCCCAAACCATTCACTGTGTTAAAAGAAAGTGTCTGCAATAAATGTTGTTGTAGGACTGGTCAACCACATACGAAAGAAAACAGTCCATCACTTAACACCCCCCCCAAAAAAAAATAACTCATTGGATTATAGGCTTAGATATTAGACTTGAAATTATAAAATAAATAGAAGAAACATAGGTGAAACACTTCAGGACCTCAGCATTGATGATGCCCATTGGAAACACAACCCCATGGGCAAGAAAACTAATGAAAGAATAAGCAACTTGGACTATATCAGATTAATTCTACATATCAAAGAAACACGCAGTATGAAAAAAGGTCAACCAAGCAACTGGTGGAAAATATTTGCACATGACATCTGACAAGGTATTGATATTTACAAAGAAATACAGCCATCAACTCAGTGGAAAAAAAAAGAGCAAACAAACTGAAAAGACAGTTTTCTAAAGAATGCATTTCGGGTGGCACACTGACATGAAAATGTGCTCCACGTCACCTTTCATTAGGGAAATGCAAACTTAAGACCACTGCCGTGAGCCAGCCCCAGCAAAAGTAATTAAGAGTTCCTGAAGGAAAGGGGGAGTCAGTGAGATGAATGAAATGAGAGAGACACATCAGCTGCTTCAAGTGCAGGAGAGGCACCTCTGCCCTGTCTGTAGAGGTTTATTATTTAAACACTTTTTGCCTGTATATTCGGAGGCTCCAGTTGGCCGCGCTAGCTTCACGGGCGGGTAACAGACGACCAGAGACGTACTACTGGGCAGGGAAGCTGTATTTCTTTATTCAAGAACAACGATTCATAAACTAAGACAAACTAATCACCAAACAGAACTCTGCTGCCTCTTTCCCCCGCAACAGCGCCAAGCATTCTCTTACTCTGCAACTCTCCAACTCTCGAACTCTCTCAGGGTTCCTTGGGGCGGGGCCAAGCAGGCCCTTGAAACTAGCAGGACTGATTGAATTTTCTTGGCGGGGGAGAGGTAGAACAACCCAATGTAAAGCATACAACAATTCCCCCTTGTCTTTTTAACTAAATGACTACAGTATCAAGGGTGTGGGGTGAACAGAAACCTATATCATACAGGCATTTTTTAAAAAAAACTGGCACAAACATGGAGAAACATGTAAGCAAGCAACAAGAACCAGTGTGCTGCCAAGGGAAGGCCTGAGGGGGTCATATTTTGCCTTTGTGGGCAAAACTTTATCAGCTTAAAAAAAACATTTCTTGCCTCTGGGGGGCGTACTTGTCTCGACAGGCATTTGCATGGGGGTGGGGAACGGCCTAGAGTCCCAAAGGCAGCTGGCTGCAATTTACTTACTATGAAACAAAACTTGTTATTAGCATAACCAAAGCACAATCTAAAATTTTTAGTAGAGAAGGAATTTGAGACTTTTACATATCAAGAACGTCTTTTTAACCTTTTGTTACACCCACAAGATGGAGACACACCCTAGGTGTGTGCAGGAAAGGAAACCTCATGAGAATAATTAGCATAGCCATTGTGCGATCTACCATCTCTAATAGAGAAGGTAATGGAGAGTTTTACATATCAACAAGTCTATGTAACCTTTTGTTTAGACCAACTTAGTTAAAATATATTGATTGTTAACTAATTTTTACCTCAGACTTTAAATGTAAGTTAATTTTATCTTTATGAGAATTACGTTGAAAACCTTTTTCATTTAACTTTCACTAGTAAGAATTTAGTCTTAAAAGTTACTGTTTACCAAACTTTAAACATACACATAAACATGGTCATTAATGCACAAGGAGAGAAACCTTTGTTACGAAGACGTCATTTCAAACACGAATTTAGATATGTACTGTCTTAGTTGTTGGGGGGGTGCATTGTCCAGTGGTGGTCTCTTGGGCAGCTTCACTTCTAGGAATTGCAGGTTGCAATCTCTGTACAAATCTCTGCGTACTCCAGCTTGTCTGCCTTCAGACCGGACCGGCAGCTGGAGATCTCGTGTGCCCAGTTTCGGCAGGGAGCCCGGGGGTCCGGGAGGTCCGGGATCGTTCCAGAATTCATAGCATGAGGGCGGGCGTGCCAGCCTTGTAGAAGGCGTGGGCCTAGGTGCCCAGGGGTGGCGGCCATGATAGGCCACCGCGGCCCTGCCCCATGGCCCTGCCATGTCTGTTGCCCTGTTCCATGGCCCTGTCATATCTGCTGCCCTGCTCGCAGTGGCCGAGGAGCGTGGAGGCATCACGATTCCAGTGCCCTGCGCCACACGGTGGAGAGCTGGCTCCTGTGGGCTGGCCTGCGTGCTGGCATTGGGCTCCTGCGTGGTGGCATCAGGCTCCTGCGTGTTGGCATCGGGCTCCAGCGTGTTGGCATCGGGCTCCTGTGTGGTGGCGTCGGCCTCCTGCGGGCTGCGGGACTGCAGGCGCGGGGCGCGGTGTTGTCTGAGCGCAGACGGCTGGCTGGCTGTTCCACCAGGTGGAAAAAGCAGCTCCGCGCCTCGCCTCCCGCCTGCTGGCTATTCCCGCTGGCTGTTCTGAGTTCGCCCGAGCGAGTGGAAACCACAGAGAGGTCCAGAGATAAATGTTCCAGAAACAGCAAAACAGTCTTGTGAAGAAAGAGCAGAGGCCTTTGGAGATCTCTTCACAAGCAGAAGAGAAGGCCATAGTACATAGGTAGCCAAATTGTCTTCACTTACCTGAGAGATGCGCAGGTCAGGTCCACCTGGGCGCCATTTGTTGTTAAAATTTGGGGGCTCCAGCTGGCCGGGCTAGCTTCATGGGCGGGTAACAGAGACGACCATAGACACACGGCTGGGCAGGGAAGCTGTATTTCTTTATTCAAGAACAACGATTCATAAACTAACCCAAAAGTAATCACCAAACAGAACTCTGTTGCCTCTTTGCCCCGCGACGGCGCCAAGAACTCTCTTACTCTCGAACTCTGGAACTCTGGAACCCTCTCGGGGTTCCTTGGGGCGGGGCCAAGCGAGCCCGCGAAACTAGCAGGACTGATCCAATTTTCTTGGCCGGGGAGAGCTAGAACACCCCAATGTAAAGCATACAACAGACATCATGTAAGATTATTTTCATTAACATCAAGGATGTAGATGGCATCATGCATGATCGTTTTCATTATCAAGAATAACCTTAAACAACATTATTATTATAAATATGTTTTACTTAGAAAGTTCCCTAGGTCTGGCGCATCCTGATCTCCCCTTGAAAGTTTCCTGGGTCTGGGGTAGCCTAAATCTACCCTTGAAACTTTCCTTGGTCTGGAGTAGTCTAAATTTTCCCTTGAAAGTTCCCTTGAAATGACCATCTGTGTTTTGACCATCTCCCTGTTCTGACTATCTGTATGAATAAACATTTCTCCCTAGAACTAAATCTAATAGCTTTTCTTCTTAACCCATTCTTGGATGGGTCTAACTAGATCATAATCCAGGTTTTCTTTTGTAATGTAGTAAGCTGTCCACCTAAAGAAATCTTCTACTGTAAAGCACAGACCATGGGGACTCTCCTCTGGTTAACCTTTACATATGTGAAAGTTCACTAACTTTCAGCTATATGAAAGTTTACTAACTTCTACCCATATATTCTAACATTAGCTATTTAACTACACAACCTTTATACTCATCATGGATGCCTACGTGTGGAAGCAGGGGGTTTGTGGGTGAGGGTAAACAATAGAGCCTTTTTATAACTAAGTTGAAGACCACAGTCTGTCACTCATACTATAAGCCACCTGTAATTCTGGCTTTTGGTCTGAGTCCAGCTGATTGAGAAGCTGTAGTGGTGATAATTAGCTCCTTTTCTGAAAGCCTTTCAATGGGTACAACAGCTTCTGCTCCTAGGCCATTTTTAGTCTTGTCACACTGTCATAGTTGCTGTCTATTGTAGAGCCAGATGTTGTAGTGCGCGGGCCGCAGAGAAGAGAGAGAGAGGGTCCGGAGCGAAAAGGAAACACAAATCTTTATTCGCGCTGGCACCTCAGAGTCGGGTGTTAGAGAAGCAGGTTGGGCCACGTGGAGGTAGAGAAAATGGCCGCCTCACGCAGTAACCTTTCCTGCATCTGAACAACAGAGTGGAGCGCCGGCAAGAGAGTAAGGTGCGTAAAACGAAGGGTTTTTATAGGAGTAGTTTTCGCGAGAATGGGAAGGGGGAGGAGTAACCATAGCACTCCAGAATAGGATGATAACTCTCGTGAGAATGGGAGGGGGGAGGAGTAACCAAAGCACTCCGGATATTGCGGGGATATAGACTATGTCCTGAGGGCACAACATGGCTGAACAGGCACTCCGAGAATGTCCCAACTCTCCAGGGAACTAGCAGTAGCCTGAGGAGACAACATGGCAGATGTGACTGCATTGGCACAATTTCCCAGCATCTCCCCCTTTCCTTTTATCTAATGCCCAGGGAAACAGTGTGTAAAGTCTATGAACTACTCAGGGTCAGTCTATGAAAAACCAGCAACGTGAAGGGAAGGAAGCTGCTGTAAAATTGTCTAAAGTGTCCAAAGGGTATACCAGCAAGTCCGATAGAAGTCTCAGTCCAAAGTAGGTGACTAGGGGGAGAAATGGCAGGGGATGAAATGCTGCATGAGGAAGGTCAGCCTCTGGAATTCTGCTTTTCTGTAGATTGTGAGCTAGAACCGCCAAAATGTGACAGGTCAAAGCAAAAGCAGGAAAGGCAGACAGCCAGTAAAAAGGTTCTGTCCTTGGAGTCTGTGAATCAGATTCTTCAGATCGCGTCAGGTGACATCTAGGGTTTCGGGGGGTGTGCCACTGTAGTCATGCCATCTAGTGGGTGATGTCAGGGTGTGCAGGGGTCCAGATGTTTTTTTTCTGGGATTCCTGTGGAAGAAACATAAACAATCTGCTTCTCGTGGTTAGCAGGGCATCTGATTTGAATGCTTTATAGAAAAAGAGGTTTGGTGCCTTGACCAACTGAGTATTGGGGGATGTATCTTTCCTATTCATTTATGATTATATTTTATATTATTTGTCATGGTAGTCAGCCGTTTATCTGGAAGGTCCTGGGTGATTCATGGGGAAAAAGACCTTATCTTTTAACAAAGACTCTAAGGTATAGGGAAGCGGGAACTATCTTATCCCTTTTTTTTTTTTTGTATCTTGCCTTTTGTTGCCCTAGTTCTTGTTGTAATTATATTGTTGTTATTGCTGATATTGTGGTTGTTGGATAGAACAGAGAGAAATGGAGAGAGGAGGGAAAGGCAGAGGGAGAGAAAGATAGAGTTGGAGAGAAACAGGGAGAGTCAGAGAAAGAAAAATGCCATAGCACTTCTCCATTGGTTCCTCAAGCCAGGTGCTCCTGTGTGGGAGGCAGGAGCACTGAACCTGGATCTTTATGCATAATAAAGAATAGAATAGAATTTACTTTCTGAGGCATCTGAGGGCCTGTTTTTTTTTTTTTTTAATGTATTGTTTTGTTGTTGTTACGAAGTGTTTGAAAAGTTTATTACGGGACTTTATTTAGTTATTCTTCAACTACATCCAGGTTAGATGAAAGAGCATGAGTTGGGAGTCAGGTGGTAGCACAGTGGGTTAAGTGCATGTGGTGTGCAGCACAAGGACTGGCATAAGGATCCCGGTTTGCGAAGCAGGTCTGCAGGTGTGTCTATTTTTCTCTCCCCTCTCTGTCTTCCCTCCTCTCTCCATTTCTCTCTGTCCTAACAATTAAAACATCAATAACAACAACAAAAATAACTACAACAACAAAAAATAACAAAGGCAACAAAAGGGAAAATAAATATAAAAATTTTTTTAAAAAGAGCATGTTTTCTTCTGTTGATAGAAATCAAGGTGAAGTGTTCCCTATCTTCTTTTTTTTCTATTTTATTGGAGTATTAATGGTTTACAGTACTGTTGTTGACACATGAATACATCAATAGCCCAAGGTCCTTTCACACACACCCCCTCCTCCCCAGGGTCTTTTTTGTTTTGGTGCAGTATACCCCACCCAGTTCAAGTTTTGCTTTGTGGGTTTTTTTTTTCCCTTCTGATCTCCTTTCTTAAGTCCCACCTATAATTGAGATCATCTCACATCTCTTATTTTTCCTTTTCTTTCTTTCTTTTTTCTTATATATCTCATTTAACATAATGGCTTAAGTTCCATCCAAGATGAATCAAAGGACATGACTTTATCATTTTTTTTTCCTCCAGGGTTATTGCTGGGCTCGGTGCCTGCACCATGAATCCACCACTCCTGGAGGCCATTTTCCCCCCTTTCTGTTGCCCTAGTTGTTGCAGCCTCGTTGCGGTTATTATTGCCATTGTTGACGTTGCTTTTGTTGTTGGATAGGACAGAGAGAAATGGAGAGAGGAGGGGAAGACAGAGAAAGAGGGGAGAGAAAGATAGACACCTGTAGACCTGCTTCACCACCCGTGAAGCGACTCCCCTGCAGGTGGGGAGCCGGGGGCTCGAACCGGGATCCTTACGCCGGTCCCTGCGCTTTGCGCCACGTGGACTTTATCATTTTTTTAACATCTGAGTAATATTTCATTATATATCACACAGCTTTCTTAGCCCAAATCTTTGATCCATTTGTAGTTTATTTTTGTGCATGGTGAAATATAGTGGTTCAGTTTCATTCTCCTACATATTTCAACTCAGTTATCCTAACACCATTTGTTAGAGACTCATCTTTCTTCATTTAATATTTTGCTACCCCTCCCTTGTGAAAAAATTAGATGTCAGTGTCATGCTAGCATCTGGAACCTGGTGGTTGAAAAGAGAGTTAACATACAAAGCCAAACAAATTATTGACCAATCATGGACCTAAAGGCTGGAATAGTGCAGATGAAGAGTTGAGGGGTCCTTCATTTTGTAGATAGCTGGTAAGCATATTTTAGTTATATTCCAAAGGGTCTGTGGCTATACTAGTTTTTTTTTTTTTCTTTTTTCCCCTGAGCCTGAAATCTGATATGCAGTGGATCCAAGTTATTTTCTGGGGAGATGATATCATGGCTGGAAAAGGGACCAGAAAGCTGGATCATGCTAGCATGATGCTGACCAGACTTCCCTGGACAGACAACCCCACCAATGTGTCCTGGAGCTTGGCATCCCCCAGAGCCCCACCCTACTAGGGAAAGAGAGACATGCTGGGAGTATGGATCGACCTATCAATGCCCATGTTCAGCGGGGAAGCAATTATAGAAACCAGACCTTCCACTTTCTGCATCCCATAATGACTTTGGGTCCATACTTCCAATGGGTTAAAGAATAGGAAAGCTATCAGGGGAGGGGATGGGATACAGAGATCTGGTGGTGGAAATTGTGTGGAGTTGTACCCCTCTTATCCTTTGGTTTTGTCAGTGCTTCCCTTTTATAAATAATAAATTAAAGAAAAAAACGGCTCCCTTAAAATCATGAATAATTGAACAAATAAATCCCATTTGAACATTAAAAAGAAAAATTAGGTATCTATGGGTGTGAGAGCTTATTTCTGGGTTCTCAATTCTATTCCACTGGTCTTCGTCAGTTTTGTTCCAGTCCTGGGCATTTCTTATTACAGTGGCCCTATAGATGGAGATCTAGGAGTGTGATGCCTCCATTCTTGTTCTTTATTCTCAAGATTGTCTTGGCAATCCTAGGTATTTTATGATTTCAGATAAACTTTTGTAGTTTTTTTTTCTGCTCTCTCTTTTTAAAAATAATTTTTATATATATTTATTTATTCCCTTTTGTTATTGTTGTAGTTATTACTGTTGTTGATGTTGTCATTGTTGGATAGGACAGAGAGAAATGGAGAGAGGAGGGGAAGACAGAGAGGGAGAGAAAGACACCTGCAGACCTGCTTCACCGCCTATGAAGCGACTCCCCTGCAGGTGGGGAGCTGGGGGCTCGAACCGGGATCCTTATACCGGTCCTTGCACTTTGCGCTACCTTTGTTCTGCTCTCTTAAAGAAATTTGGTGCCACCTTGATGGGGATGACATTAACTCTGTATGTGGATCTGAGTGGAATAGTCATTCCGATAATGTTTATTCCAATCCATGAATATGGTTTATCTTCGATTTCTTTGTGTCTTTGTCTGTTTCCATGAATAATGGCTTGTAATTTTCAGTGCACATATCTTTCACTTCCTCTGTTAGGTTTCTATAGTAAATAGGTTTAATTTGGGGGGCTCTTCTTCTAACTTAGTGTTTGTATAGAGGAATGTCACTGATTTTTGTATACTAATTTTGTAGCCTACCTTCCTACAATATATGGCTTAATAATTTCCAGAAGTTTCCTGCTGGATTCTTTAGCGTTTCCTGTGTATACTGTCATATCATCAGTAGTCAACAGTTTAGCATCTCTTCCAATCTGTATCTCTTTGGTTCCTTTCTCTTGCCTATTTGCTATGGATTTGCATCATTACATTTCTTACCCTCCTCTTGGTTTTACAGAAGAAGCATTTTCTTACCTTTACCCATCTATGTTAGTTTCTGTTGTTGTTCACAGGTGGTGCTTAGTTCTTGGTATGTGAATTATGGTGGGAGGGGAAGAGCTCTGAAGAAATGACATAGTATTATGGTGTCTAATTTTCCTTAAACAGAGCCCCAGTCGTGGGGAAGGGGAGGAAGATAAATGGGGAGAGACCCCAGACTGATTTCTGAAAATAGAAATTCTGCTGCCAGGCAGTCTGACCCCATCACCAGAGTCTCTATGGCAGCTGAGACACCTTAGAATTTGACAGGTTACCACAAGGGTATGGTGTTCAGTTCCCTGGCTTCTGTGAACAGTTTTCTGGGTCTTGCACATTGGCCTGTGGCTTCTATAGCTCTAAACAGCAGTTCTGAGCTCTTTTTTTCAGGCCGTTTGGTCCCCAAGTGGTTCCCTGCAGGCCCTTTAAATTTGCCACATGTATTTAAAGCAATTGAAAATATGGTGCCTGCTGGCAGTATAGTACCTTTTCTGCTTGAGTCCTTCTCTCCCTTACCTCTTATTATAGTAGTCAGCAACCTTCCTTGTGTAGTCAGCAACCTTCCCAGGTGTTCTCTGATGAAATTTGTTATTTTGTTGTAATATTTGTTTCCTGGGGAAGAGCCAAAAGTCTGTGACTAGGTTGCCATAGCATTCCACCGAAGTTCCCAAACCATTTGCCTTTTAAAATTTGTCATATAAAAATAAGAAATTTAGACAGGCATTCTTTAATCTCTTTCCATTTCTATATTCAGTATTTAGAAAGCACTCTGAAAGTTTACATGTTCCAGTAGTTACATAATGTGTTGTTGTTTTTCTAAGATTTATGTATTGATTTATTTATTAGAAAGGTAGGAGGAGAGAGAGAGAAAGAACCAGACATAATCACTGTGGTACATGTGTTGCTAGGAATCGATTTGAGACCTCATGATTGAGAGTCTAATGCTTTATCCACTGTGTCACCTCCCTGACCACGTAATGTGTGTTTTATATAATGCAGTAAGATGTACTTAAAACAAAGGTTTTCATGACCATCATTTGATACCTGACTATAATGTCGAAGTACATTTTGCATGGTATAGAATGGAGAGGATAAGAAAAAATGAAACACAAAACGGTATACCAAGACCTGAAAAAAAAAGGAGGAGGAGATCACTTGTTTGTTATTAAAGAGGCCCTATTCTGCTTATTGTTATCTAGAATTATACTGTGCCCCAAACATTATTCTTTGATAATAGCTGCCTATGATAACTACTGGTAAATTTTGTAGTTAATGATTCCCAAGCTGAGAAAAAAAATCTAATATAATAGCTTTTAATTCCAGTTTAGTCTCTTACATAGAGTTATTTGTGAGAGAGCAGTAGAACTTTTTATGTCTTAACTCCAAGATGCAGAGAACCTCTTGAAGTTTCAGTATCA
Organism: Erinaceus europaeus; assembly: GCF_950295315.1. Taxonomy (NCBI): domain Eukaryota; kingdom Metazoa; phylum Chordata; class Mammalia; order Eulipotyphla; family Erinaceidae; genus Erinaceus; species Erinaceus europaeus. The sequence continues at coordinate 104,049,169 of NC_080164.1, read as the reverse complement.
TGCCAATCAGATTAGTCTTTTATTCTCTTGAAAAAGTAGCTATCTCTTTTTCCTGTCTGCTTCCATTTTCATGTTTCCTTTTTTCCAAAAATACCTTTAATACCCTGCCTAGATTTCTTTTCTACTTATTTGTTAAATATGGAATAGTACTGTTATGTTTTATATTTGAATTTTAAGGTAAATTTATTTTTCTTTTATTTTTAAATTTTGATTCTTTGTTTTACAGATGAGGGCAGAAGTGCAGTTGACCAAGCAGGTGGTGCACAGATTGTAGTTGACCATTTAAAGTCCTTGTGCAGTGTAGCAGACCCCGCCAATGAGAAGCTCTTGACTGTCTTTTGTGGCATGCTGATGAACTATAGCAATGAGAATGGTAAACAAAATTGAAAACTTGCTTTATCTCTTGGGTAAAAACTAAAAACAATCATTTCCAGTGCGTAAGACAAAAAAATAGGGAAATATTGTGCAAATAATTTATAAATGGTGTATAGAATTACTAACTATTCAACATTAAATTATGATTTAAAAATACAAAATGGTCTAATTTGCTGAATGGAACTAGTTTTTGAAAGGTTACCCATGTGAATGTCAAAAACAAAAAATACAAGGGTATAGTTTAAGATTTGTTTGACATGGACATTTTAAATAAGCAATATAAAAATAGCTTCGTGTCTGTTACTTTGCACTAATACCAAGAATAGTTTCAAACAAAAACTGTCTATACAGCTGAAATCATTTTGTGTAGATACTAGATTTTCTTGCAAGTCAAAATATTTTTAAATTAAAGTCTAGTTAGGAAAATAATGTTTAAAGCATTTGCAATATTTGATTTTAGAAATTTAACAAATATTTGTATATATATTCATTTTCTCTGTAAAACATTCAGCAGCTAGCAAAAATAAGGTTAACATTTTTTAGTCTATAGGGTTGTTAAATAGACATAAAAGGTGTCACTGTAATGTTAAATATCATAGAAATCTATATAGTGATAATTTGAATTAATAGATGAAGTACTCAGAATACTAGTAGGTTCCTAGAATCTAAATCAAATAGTCTTTGGTTTCTTTCATAATGGCATTTGAAGTAGTTTATGGCAGGGCTTTTAATTTTTATATTTTATGTAATACTCTTTCCTTTCATGTATCTAGAAGCATATAACCCTTCAGGCACATTTTCAGTTTTGTTAGCTGTGTCCAGCAAGATGCTCAATTTTGAAAGATAAACATTGATGATGATAGACTTCTGACATGTGGCCTTCGAACTGGTGCCAGGTGTAGTGGTGAGGGCAATGAGTGCTTGGGGGGTTGCCCGTCTCTTCTCTAACCAATTGTTTATGTAAGCAATTTGACCAAATTGGGCAGCTAAGCGTCTAGCTCTCCATTTGATACCCAATCTTTAAATGTTGTATCACATGTGCATTTTTCACATTATTCTCACTAGTCAGAGTAAGTCCTTATGTCAGCATCTTAACCAAGGACTACCAGTGTTAAATTTCTGTTATACATTAGTCCATAATATTAAATGTATAAGTTAATAAGAAGTTACTCTTCACCTGCAGGGGAGTTGCTTCACAAGTGGTGAAGCAGGTCTGTAGGTGTCTATCTTTCTCCTCTCCTCTGCCTTCCCCTCCTCTTTCCATTTCTTTCTGTCCTATCCAGCAACAACAAAAAGTTAATCTTTAGTTAATTGATTTGCTTGCCTATTAAACTCAAACTGTTAACAAAGAATAATGTTTGACCAGTTGCCTTTATTTTTTCTTGCCTTCTGGTAGAATCATCTTTTTTTTTTTTAATATATATATTTCCTGAGCCTGTGCATGCACAGTGTCACCACACTGGGCCAGCTTTTTCAGATAGAGAGGGAGAGGCAGAGAGATGTGCAGATACCACGACACTGAAGCTCCCCTCAGTGCCATAGTGCTCCAGTGCACTTTGTCAGGCCTTGAACCTACACTGTGCACATAGCAGCAGGTGAGCTATCTCACCAGCTCCTTGGTGGAATGATTTTGGGTGAGGAAGTGTCCAGAAAATGAGCAGGAAAAGCAGAAGTGAAAGAATATAGATAAGTAGCCTGCAGCAGATAAAGTATTGACTGGTGTCACATGTGCCAGAGTGATGCTCTCATTCACTCTCTCCCCCTCTATATTTTATTAAGAAATTTTTTTAAAAAATTGAAATTTTTAAAGAAATTTTCTAAACCCCTTCCTCATAAAAGGAATTCAGGTAAACTGCCAAATGAGTAGCTATTTTGTAAATCATTGAAATTTAACCTTAATACACAGGTATCAAAATTATATTAATTTCTTTTACACTGAAGTGAATTAATTGTGTTAATTAAAAATAATTGACTAAAGTATTCATGTTACCTCCTTTTACAATTTCACTTAGGGCAGGTGTTAAGTGGGAATATGATTTAGAAAGATAAATGAGAGTTTAGGAGGTGACTCATCTGGTAGAGTGCACACATTACTATACTCAAGGACCGTGATTCAAGCCTTTGGCCCCCACCTTCAAGGGGGAAGCATCAAAAGCAGTGAGACAGTGCTTTCTCTCTGTCTCTCTTGATCTCCTCCTCCCCTCTCCGTTTATTTCTGTCCATTCACATAGAAGGAAAGGAAAATATGACCACCAGGAGCAGTGGGTGCAGACACCCAGCCCCAGTGATAAACCTGGCAGCAGCAGAAAACAGAGAGAGAATATATATACATATAAATACATATATAGGAACTTATATATCAGTATTTCAACTTGAAATGTAAAGAATTGTTATGCATATAATTTACTCTTCTTTTGAGGAAGCTTTGAGAAAATCTGTATAAAGTGTAGCCAATGGCTACATGGTCCTTGGAAACATTACTGAGTAAAATCCAAAGGACAGTATGATTGAGTCAAACTTACTGGAACCTCTTCTTCCCTCAGCTTTCCTTTACTTTTTTCTTGCACAGGGATCTTAATTTGTAAAGTGAGTCTTTTTTTCACATAATGCTGTTTTACTTGGTTATATTCTGGCTTATGTGGCACCAGGGAATGAGTCAAGGTTGCATGCACCACCCCATTGGCCACACAGCTGAATTATACTTGAGGTCCTGTGTTTATCCACTGTGCCACCTCCTGGATCAACAGCTGAATAATGAATACAAAACTCTAGAGCTTTTGAAATTTAGGAGACAGTTGAAGGAACTGAAGTTTCTTTTTATGATTACTCACTACTGAATTTCAGTGAACCAGGTTTTGCTAGTTTATGAGTACTGTATTTGACTATTCAGTACCTATCTACTACTCTGGTAGGAGTTAAGTTTACCTTTGGAATCAATAGCTTACACCCTATTTATAATTAGGGATTTATTCTGCAACTCCATAAGTGTTTAGTTTTTTCTTTGTTTTGTTTTGTCTTATTTTAATTTAAATATAAGTAAGTACTGAAAACTGTCACAAAGATCTGCCAACATAGTGTTTCTGACAAGAACATTTTTAAATTGTTAGTCTTAAAAGTATATCAACACCAGAATGACACCCAGTTATCTGGATTCCTTCCCATCTGCAGTCTAAGCATTACCAACTTTTAAGCCCATAAAACAAATTTCCTAAATACATACAAAGTGGGTGTGTTATAAAAATACTTAGTAAAAACACTTTTGTACCATTTGATAAAAGAATATAAACTTTAAGGTAAATTTTGTAACTATAGAGGTAACTTAGCTGTATATACTTTTTAATTTTTATGTATTTTTATTATTTTTTAATTTTTTATATTTGTTTACCCTTTTTTTGTCCATGCTTTTTGTTTTTGTTATAGTTCTTGTTGTTGTTATTGATGTCGTCATTGTTAGGACAGAGAGAAATGGAGAGAAGAGGGGAAGACAGAGAGGGGGAGAGAAAGACACCTGCAGAACTGTTTCACCGCTTGTGAAGCGACTTCCCTGCAGGTGGGGAGCCGGGGCTTGAACCAGGATCCTTATATACACTAGTCCTTGCGCTTCGCGCCATGTAGCTTATCCTGCTGCACTACTGCCCGACTCCCTATTTTTATTTTTTGAGCAAGTGTTACAAGATTATATTTCTCTCAGGGTTGTAATTTCATAACTCCTCTAAATTTGAAGTCTTTAAAGTCATAGGCTATTAAATTTAAAAGATTTGTTGTTTTGTCTCCTCACTTGTGAAACAATTTAAACTTCTATAGGTAAGTACTTATATAAGTAAATCATGTTTAAATAGAATGAAATGAAATGTGTTGCTTGATCAAAATGTCAAATCTATTCTTTTTGGAAAAATTGTATCTGGTTTTCACATGGAAAGAAAACACTCTTCAGGTCAAAATAGTGTTGAAGCAGAGTATTTTCCATGTCACCTTTCACTGTTTCATGTATGTGAATATGAAATACTAATTAGTACCTGTGCAAAGTACTGGGTCGTTGTACGTGGTAATATGTATGCTTAACTGGTGTGCCACTTCCCAGCCCTGGGATACATTTTCTATACAATCTTAAAACATTACTAATTAGTAATTACTAATTAGTTCTTTGCACAGGTACTAATTAGTATACCATATTCACATACATGGAATAGTGAAAGGTGGCATGGAAAATATTCTGAAACAGTGCCGAGTGGTGGCACACCTGGTAGAAAGCATATATTACAGTGTGCAAAGAACCTGCTTCAAGTCCCCAGTCCCCACTAGCAAGGTGGGGGAGCTTCACAAGTGATGAAGCAGTGCTATAGGGATCTCTTTTTTCTCTTCCTCTTTGTCCACCTCTTCCCTCTCAGTTTCTCTCTTACTCTATCTATCCAAAGTAATAAAATAAAGAAGAGTATAGGGTGAGAGTAGATAACATAATGGTTATACAAAGGAACTCTAATGCCCGAGGCTCCAAATTCCCAGGGTCAGTCCCCCAAATCACCATAAACCAGAGCTGATCAGTGCTGTGGCAAGGAAGGAAGGAAGGAAATATGTATAAATAATATGTTAATAATAGTACTAGATCTGTGGTTAACATTATATCTAAGGTACCCCACAAGCTCAATAATTGGTCATATATATACTTGAAAATTAATCATAGTTTAAATAGAAATAGACCAGCAATCTCATGTAATGGTGTGCACTTAGCCAGGTGCATCACTGCCTGGCCCTCAGCAATCTAATGTGTAGGATCAACATAATAACTTTATTTGAAGGATCTAATGGTTGTCAATAGTTTTGCTGTATAGAAGATAGCCATATTTAATCAGTAATTGTATATTGGGAGATTTTATTTTTTCCTCAACCTGTCTGCTCTCAGATACACAAAATGCAGGTGGCAAATCTGTTACATATCACTAAAGAGAACTATATTTTCTATAAAGCAAAGACTAAAATTCTTGTTTCAGTAACCAGTGCCAGTGATGCAGTAGAGAGAATAAACATGCTGTCAAGGAAGAAACAAAGTAGGGCTCAGCAAGATATAGTACACCTGCTTTGCTGTGTGTGGCCTTAGCTAGCACCTCACCCCCACTGAACTGGCAGAAACCTCAGTGCTGTGCTATCTTTGCCTCTCTCTGACACTCACTGTTTCTGTCTGCTATATCAGCGCAGAACAGTGAAGCCCCATAATGACTAAAAAGTAAATAAATAATAAAAAATGTAGTTTCTAAAAATCAATATAATGTTCAGTTGTGACTTATTCTCCTGATCTACATCATAATATATGATTATATGCATATATAAATGTTCCATATACTTATGCACATGTATATATAGCACTTTTATAAATGTTGACTTTCTCAGATACCATAAAAACCTCATATGTCTAATTTCTGAATCCCAGTGCCTATGTGTGCAATTCCAGAAATCTCTGTAATACTCTCATGGAAATTTCTTGTATTTGCTGCATGGGTTAATAATATTATTGATATGTGTTTTCCAGTCATACCATTTCTAGACATAAGTCTAACATGACGTACATCTAGGCATACTTGTCACCTTCCTTTTGAACTCAGTTGAGTATTGTGCCTAGATTTTCTTTATAATTTAAAAATTGGAGGAATATTAATTGATAAGGAATGAGTACAGTTATTGACCTGGGCTATCAATTTTTTGTTCAGCCTTATGTTTTAGTATTTATTACAGATAAGAAAAAATATTTCTGAGATTTTAAATTCTTAGAAAGTGATTTTTTTTCTCACACACAAAGTTATTTCCAAACTTACCTGCAATGAATACAAATTATTCAATAACCAAATAATTTATTTTTAGACACTAAAAACCTTTTGTAGTGGGGCAGGTGGTGGTGCATCTGGTTAAGTGCACATACTACAGTGAGCAAGAACCCAGGTTCCCCCAGTCACCAGCAGGGGGAAAGCTTCACAGGTGGTGAAGCAGGACTACAGGTGTCTCTCTGTCTCTCTCCTCTATCTCTTCCTCAAATTCTCTGTCTGTATAACTTTTTGCCAAAGGGTGCAAACAAGGCGGAATTCAAAATGTAAAATTTAATCTATACAATCATTTTCCCCTTCCTTTTCCTTCTTTACTCTTTTTATTTGTTTGTTTATTTATTTTTTCCTCCAGGCACATCACTGGGCCTGGGTGCTAGCACTATGAATCCACTTGCCCCTGGTGGCCATCTTTTTTCCATTTTATTGGCTAGAACAGAAAAATTGAGGTGGGAAGAGTAGCAAGGCAAAGAGAAAGAGAGACATCTGCAACCTACTTCACTACTTGTGAAGCATCCCCCTGTAGGTGGGAATCAGGGGCTCAAACATGGATCTTTATATGGATCCTTGCATACTATGTACTGTTTAACCGGGTGCACCACCACCTGGCCATCCCTTTCTTTCTTTCTCTTCCTTCCCTCCCTCCTTTCTCTCTTTCTCTCTCGCTCCTTCTCCCTGTCCCTCTCCCCTCTTTTTGTCCTCTTTCTATCTGTGTTATCACTGGGCCGCCACCATTCTCCTTGACCATTTTTTTTCTTTCTTTTTTGGTAAAGACAGAGAAACAGGAAGAGAGGGAGGGAGAGAGAGAGAGAGAGAGACCTGCAACACTCCTTTACAACTTGTGGATCTTTCCCCCTGCTTGTGGGACAAGGTGTTTAAATCCTGGTACTCACATGTTTAACATGCATGCTTTGTGAGGGCACTACTGCCTTGCCATCTTTTTTCTTCTTAAAAAAATTTTTTGGTATTATCTTTATTTATTGGATAGTGACACCCAGAAATCCAGAGGGAAGGGGGAGGTAGAGAGCAAGAGAGACACCTGCAACATTGCTTTACCTTCACAAAGTTTTCCACTTACAGATGGAGACTGAGGGCTCAAACCCGGGTCCTTGTGCATTGTAACATGTGCTTAACCAGGTGTGCCACCACTCAGCTCCCATCTTTTTTCTTTTAAATATTTTAATGTATCTTATTTTTTATATTTATTTCCCCTTTTGTTGTCCTTGTTTTTTTATTGTTGTTGTTATTGATGTCGTTGTTAAATAGGACAGAGAAATGGAAAGAGGAGGGGAAAACAGGGAGGGGGAGAGAAAGACACCTGCAGACCTGCTTCACCACATGTAAAGCGACTCCCCTGCAGGTGGGGAGATGGGGGCTCAAACCAGGATCCTTATGCTGGTCCTTACACCACGTGCGCTTAACCCGCTGTGCTACCACCCAACTCCCTAAATATTTTAATTTATTTTAATGAGAGATATAGAGAGAATGATACGAAAGAGACAGAAACACCAGAGCACTGCTCAGCTCTGGCTTTTGCTGGTGCTGGGGACTTCAGAGTTTCAAGCATGAAAGTCTTTTGTATAACCATTATGCTGTCTCCCCAGCCCCTGTCTTTTTTCGTAATGATACTAATTTTTCAGTGTAGTATATAACTCTTTTCTATGTACTGGTAGGCAACATGGAAGATAGAGGAAGATCACATTTTTCAAAGTTCAGTTTGTGATAATGTTCTAGTATGCAAATAATTTTATGCAGCTAGAAATTATAAACTATGTAAAGTTCAAGAACTTTAAAGATATATATGTGTAAATATAGTAATTTTCTGCTTACTATTCTAATAAAAAATCTGAGTTTTTTATTGTTCATCAGAGTTTTCTTATCATTTTACTAAAGCATGCTGTATTCTGAAAGTTTGCTACAAATGTACCATTTCTAACAAATTGTTTTACTAAAGGACAGTGGAAGTTCTTCTGGTTCCTTTTGTTAGTTCTACCTATTAATTTTGACCAGTTAGGCTAGGTTGGTTTTGACCATAATCTTTCTAAATGATTATGCAGTGATGCTGTTAGCTAATGGGCAGGCTAGGAACTTGGTTTTAGTATAGGTGTACCGCGTACACATTTCCATTTAATTCCATATGGTCAAGTATTTTTATTAATATTCAGCTTTGGCCAGCATATGAACTTCTGATGATAAACATCTAGAATTGTGTAACAAACATGAAATTATAGTTATAAAATTTTTGTCAATTACTTTAGCCCTATGCCTTTCATAAAGCTTATTACATTGGGTTGTTGGAAAAGTCATGATCTATTTTTCTATGTTTTTCTATATAAAAATGTATCATGACTTTTTTCACAACCCAGTATTACAGAAGTAGTACTTTCTTAACATTGATAGGTTCTAGGTTGTTCAATACCTAGCTTTTTCGTTTCTTTTCATTTATTTTTATTTTTTATTTTTATTTATTTTTATTTAAGAAAGGAGACAAAACCATAGGATAGGAGGGGTACAACTCCACACAATTCCCACCACCTGATCTCCATATCCCATCCCCTCCCCTGATAGCTTTCCCATTCTCTATCCCTCTGGGAGTATGGACCCAGGGTTGTGGGTTGCAGAAGGTGAAAGGTCTGGCTTCTGTAATTTTTCAAAGCTTTTTCTTTTTAAGTTCTTTATTAGGGGGGCCAGGGGTTAATGGTTTGCAGTGCAGTTGTTGACACTTGGGTACAGTCTCTTGTTTCCCCATGAAAGGTGTCTGCAGACACTCTCACCTTCAGCTTAGGTCCTTTCCCACCATCATGCACCAGGTCCCCAAAGCCCTCCCCAGAGTACTTTGCTTTGGTGTAATACACCCACCTATGGTAGAATAGCAAAATATTTGGCGTTTTATATTAAGAATGTTTTTGATTTGCTTTTTATATCTTGATTTAAGGTGATTAATCAGTGTGTATGGGGGGATTGTAGGAGGGAGCCAGGAGGGGCATGTTTTCACCATTTCCAGTCTGGTTTTTCATACACAGAGAGGAAGAGGCACCTAAGCAGCAGATCTTCCCAGACTGCCATGGTGTCAGTGTCTCTGATGTGGTGCCAGGGCTCAAACCAGGGTTATAGGTATACCGACCTGGTATACTATCTGGCCCTTTCTTATTTTCACAACTTTTTCTCAATGAATATTTTAAATGGCAGCGTTGACTTTCTAGTTTTAATTCACTCTTACAAGAATTAATGAATTACCAAAATGAATTTCCCATGGCCTGAATGAAGTAACTGAAAGTAAAAAAACAGTTCTATTTTATTTTGTAAAGTCTAAAGAGAAGTCCTATTCTTATTTTTTGCTTTTACTTAAATTTTACACCTGCATACTTTTCATTATCCTTGTTGACACATTTTTAATTTTTTTTAATTTATTTATTTATAAAATGGAAACACTGACAAAATCAGAGGATAAGAGGAGTACAGTTCCTACCACCAGAGCTCTGTATCCCAACCCCTCTCCTGATAGCTTTCTTATTCTTTAACCCCCTGGGTGTATGGACCCAGGGTCATTACGGGGTGCAGAAGGTGGAAGATCTGGCTTCTGTAATTGCTTCCCTGCTGAACATGGACATCGACAGGTCAATCCGTACTCCTAGCTTGTCTCTTTCTTTCCCTAGTGAGGCAGGGCTCTGAGGGAGTGGAGCTCCAGGACACATTGTTGACACATTTTAACATTGCAGTAATAAGTATACATTTACATTACAACTGGCTGGTAGTATTTCTACTACATGAGATTTTTTCTATACAGAATACTTAACGTTTGAAAATGAATATGTAGACAGTACATGTAAGACCGGGCGGGCAGTGGCACAGAGCCCTGGATCCCTACCTGTAGGGGGTCTGCTTCACAAGTAGTGAAGCAGATTTGTAGGTATCTGTCTTTCTCACCCTCTATTTCTCTGGCCTCTCTCAATTTCTCTCTGTCCTAACTAATAAAAAAAAATAGGGGGACAAAGAGAGGGAAAGAATTGCAGAGTCATAGGGTAGGTCCATTTCTAGCCTTCTAAGCGTTCTCCAGACAGCTCTCCACAGAAGTTGGACCAATTTACATTCCCACCAGCAGTGCAGAAGGGTTCCTTTCTCCCCACAGCCTCTCCAGCATTTGTTGCTGCTGTCCTTTTTGATGTATGCCATTCTCACAGGGATGATTCTCAATGTTGTTTTTATTTCCATTTCTCTGACAATCAGTGATCTGGAACAATTTTTCATGTGTTTGTTACCCTTTTGGATCTCTTCTGTAGTGAATGTTTTGTTCATATCCTCTGCCCATTTTTGGATGGGGTCATTTGCTTTTTTGGTGCTAAGTTTGCTGAGCTCTTTGTATATTTTTGTGATTAGTCTCTTGTCTAATGTATGGCATGTGAAGATCTTCTCCCATTCTGTGAGAGGACTCCTTGTTTGTGTGATAGTTTCTTTGGCTGTCCAGAAGCTTTTCAATTTGATGTAATTTAGAGGATTGATGGATTTCAATACAGTTGTTGACACATGGATGTAATATTTCATCTCGCTATGATCGGGCCCTTTTAAAAATAGAAACAAACACACAGAAGTTTAATTTATCTTTATCTTTTAACCTCATATGTTTCTTATTTATTTATAAAATGGAAACACTGACAAGCATAAAGGGTAGAATTCCCACCGCCAGAGCTCCTATCCCATCCCCTCTTCTGATAGCTTTCCTTATCTTTAACCCCGTGGGAGTATGGACCCAGGGTCATTATGGGGTCCAGATAGTGGGAGGTCTGGCTTCTGTAATTGCTTCCCCTCTGAACATGGGTGGATAACTTCATTATTTTTAACAGCTGAATAGTATTTCGTTGTGTGTGTGTGTGTATATATATATATGTGTGTATATATATATATACACACATATATATATATATATCACAACTTTCTTAGTCACTCATCTGTCCTTAGGTATTTGGGTTGTTTCCAGGTTTTGGTTACTATAAACTGTGCTGCTTTGAACACGGGTGTACAGAGATCTCTTCTAACAGACACAGAAGTTTTAATCTTAAAAGATCACATATAAATTTGCCACTTATCTCTAGAACTTACAAATTTTATGCTAGTGAAACTTATTTTTAAAACCTATGGGAAAAAGCTTTTGAATCTTTTCATTTTTTTAATGTTAACATTTAAAAGTGTGGAAGGGAATAGTTAAACTTTCACTATTTTCAGTAGTAATGAAACTTGATTGTTTTTTCTTTGTAACTTCCATGTGTCATTGAAATGCATAACCTGGGACTTGTAAGTCTAACTAGAGTGCAAAACACATAATGTGTGTTTTGTGTAAAAAGGACTTTTAAAATAATTCATTTGAAATTTGTTTTAGGCAGCTCAGTACTATAATATGTGTAGAATAATCTCCCACCTTTTATCAAAAGATCAACTAGGAAAGAGTTAATAGGTAATTAGTAATCTTATAAATAGGTAATAAATAAGCTTTCGGGTTTACTGGCTCGTGTATAAAGCTTTTGTGGGTTTTTGTTTATTTGTTCTCAGCTGACTTTGATGGAACAAGATTTTAAAAAAGAGGAAGATACCACAGCACTGAAACTTAAGTCCAGTGCAGTGAGGGCTGGGCTCTCTGAGTCCTGTGTGTAGAAGGAGTGAGCTATCTTGCTGGCCCAATTGCATGCAGGATTTTCAAGGAGGAACCCTCCTTTTGGTAATTATATTTGTAGAAGTTTCTTTTTAACCTGTGTACTAGAACTAGACTTAAAAGTATTTTTTTAATTTATTTTCTCTTTTGTGGCCCTTGTTTTTTATTGTTGTAGTTATTATTGTTGTTGTTATATGTCATCATTGTTAGATAGGACAGAGGAAAATGAGAGGAGGGGAAGACAGAAAGGGGGAGAGAAAGATAGACACCTGCAGACCTGCTTCACCGCTTGTAAAGTGACTCCCCTGCAGGTGGGGAGCCAGGGTTCGCACCGGGATCCTTACGCTGGTCCTTCTTCACTTTTAGCTGCATTGCTTCTAGTTATTAGCTTTTCCGTCTGTTTTTGGAAGTACAGATCTGCTTTACTCAGTGGTATCACTCCCTTTTTTCCTCTTTTTCTCTCTTATTAGATAGGACAGATAGAAATTGAGAGAGGAGGACAAGATAGGGAGAGAGAAAGATAGACACCTGCAGACCTGCTTCACCACTTGTGAAGCATTGCCCCTGTAGGTGGAGAGCAGGGTCTCAAACTAGACTCCTTCTGCACGATGACTTGTACACTTAACCAGGTGCACCACTTCCCAGCCGTCAGTGGTAGTTTTCTTGAGCCAAACAGCTTTTTTCTAGTTTTTGAACTTCTCACCAAAACCTGTATTTGATTATATTTGATTATTTCAACTCTAAATAATTAATTTAATTGTAGAGATTTGTGTGAATCTGTAAATAGGAATATTGTATTTTTATACTGTCATATATACATACATTAGTAGACATATTTAATTGTGGTCCTATTTTTACATAATTGCATCATTTAGTCCTATTTGCCAGTGAGCTTAATAAACTTACAATACTGTCGCTAAGGACTTTTCTTAGGAATAAGATAAATGTGTTATAACCTTAAGAAATCTGCTCTTTTAATAACTGACCAACATAAATTCCATTTAATTACTGGAATTCTTGGCTTTACTTTTCCTGTCCAAGTCTATAGCAATGTTTTAAGCATTAAGCTTAAAATTTAGGGGGGAAAAAGTTCTTCAACTTGAGATCTTCTCTCCAGATCTCCATTCTTTGGAGTTACCATGAATGTGACCTGAAGAACTTGGAACCATTGAAATTTCATTGTAGGTGGGTAAGTGTCCACACCAGCGCATGCGTTGATTGCCTTCCTCTCTGTACATGCATCTGTATTGCACACCCACAGTGCCTCCTCCCATTCTTCCGCCTCCTTTCCCCATAGATCATTTAGGGCCTGTGTCTGTAGCTGTGAAATTTTGTATCTCAGTCAATATTCTTGTGTGATATGTGTCAGGAGCAAGTTAAAAAAAAAAATCTGTAGGCATTTATGATATTGTGCTGTCTAAAAGATTGTCTTCCACTCATAAATGTTTGCAGTATATGGGCCTGGGCTACATTCTTGTGACTTGTGTTCGTTTAGCTGTGGTAAATATTTTCTTTGAGTTGCTGGTATCTATTGAAGGATGTAAAAAGTCTCAGTTTTGTATTGTTTCACTTACTATCTGAAATGTTTGTAGAAATTGTGAGCTACTTCTGATTCTAAAAACTTCTTCCAAATAGTCTTTAATTTAAAAGCCATACTCCCAAAATCCCCCATCCCTGTTTTTATTAGTGAAAGATTACCAGGGTTCAATCCCACCATCAAAATTCTGTGACATCTCTGCCCCACCCCCCATCCCCCATGATAACCACTATAGTTCTTACTAACTCTTAAGAAAGGTTGGCCAGTGTGTGTGTGTGTGTGTGTGTGTGTGTGTGTGTGTGTGTGTGTGTGTGTGTGTGTGTGTGTGTGTGTTGATGTGTTTTAATTCCCTATATTCTATATATTTCATGCTTCTGATTTCATAAGAGTACAAGTACTAGTTTCTGTCTTTTGAAGTCCTGACACATTTCCTCTGAGCAATAAGAAAAAAAAAAAAGGATGTTTAATCATGTTTTTCTAGCAGTAAGAATCACTCCTGATTTATTCCACACGGGAGGTACCCTTAGCCCACTTGAAACACTTTTATTAGTGATATATTAAGTTGTCACTAAAACAGCCATACAGATGCAACCAGGGGACATTCTCTTAGACATAAGTAGAGATTTTACTAAAATAAAGTAACAGATCCTTAGGAGTATAATTTCCTCCAAAATATCTAAGTATCAAAATCTGGGAGTCTTACCATACTTTTAATTTATGGGTTTTTTTTTTTTTTCTGTTATCACATCTGTCAAGCATGTCATTGAATTTCAGAATTTGTTTTCTATTTCATATACTATAAAATTTAGGTTATCCTTAGGCAATAGTTGTCACACTTTTAGTCTCAAGACTCTTTTGGATACCAAAAAATAAATAAATAAATAAAACAGAAAAAACTAATGAACATCTCAAAAAACATATATGTGTATGGGTTATGTATTTATTATACTAGAAATTAAACTTTAATTTTTTTTTTAATTGGGGGAGTTGGGCGGTAGCGCACTGGGTTAAGCGCATGTAGTACGAAGCTCAAGGATGGCGGTTGGAGCCCCCAGCTCCCTACTGCAGGGGGGTCGCTTCACAAGTGGTGAAGCAAGTCTGCAGATGTCTGTCTTTCTCTGCCCCTCTCTGTCTCCCTTCCTCTCTCAATTTCTCTCTGTCCTACCCAACAACAGCAGCAATGACAATAATAATAATAAGGGCAACAAAATGGGAAAAAAATTAAAATTAGTATTACATTTTAAGTAGCATAGTATAGTTATGTGAATATAATTCACATTTCATATTTATTCAAAATTTAAAACATTTCTAACAATAGCATTTTACTATGAGTGTGATAGTGAAAAGTAATAGAACTACTTCATTGATATAACTAACTGGGTTCATACTGAATCTCTGATGGTTTTACCTACTATTATCTTTGTACTATCAGTTCAAATGTTGGTATATTCATAGTAGAAGTGGCAGGTTAGAGCCTAGTATTTTTATGAAAGTTTTTTTGACTTGTTAATCTTTGGGACACCTTTTGAGAACTGTATTCTAGAATGCCTGCATATCTGGAATGGAAGGCTTATTTGATTCTGTTTCAGTACCTTTTTTATTTCCCTCCTTGAGACTTTGCTGTCTAAGAGGAATGGTTTCCTTTATTTCTTGCTTACTTTCCTTCTCTCTTTTTTTCTTTAATTCCTTCCTTTCTTCTTTTTCTTTTATTTATTCCCTATTGTTGCCCTGGTTGTTTTATTGTTGTAGTTGTTGTTGGATAGGACAGAGAGAAATGGAGAGAGGAGGGGAAGACAGAGGGGGAGAGAAAGACACCTGCAGACCTGCTTCACCACCTGTGAAGCAAATCCCTTGCAGGTGGGGAGCCAGGGGCTCGAACCAGGATCCGTATTCTGGTCCTTGTGCTTTGCGCCACCTGCACTTAACCTTTCTTCTTCTTCTTTTTTTTTTTTGCTTTCAGGGTTATCCTTGGGAGTTGATATTATGAATCATCTGCTCCTGGTGACCATTTTTTCCATTTTATTGAATAGGACAGAAAGAAATTGAGAGAGGAGGGAGAGAGAGAAAAGGAAAAGAAAGAGAGATTCCTGTAGATCTGCTTCACTACTCATGAAGTGTGTGTCTTCACCACTCATGAAGTGTGTGTCCTGTGTGTATCTGTCGTCCCCTCCCCCCGCAAATGGGAACCTGGATCTCAGGCCCGGGTGCTTGGACTTCATACTGTGTGTGCTTAACTGGGTAACCACCCCCTGGCCCTAAGGAATGATTTATTTTCCATAGCTGGCAAGAGCAAACTTTAGTACAATTTTTGTTTCAGTTAAAGAAATGGAGATATAAAAGAACCCAAAGCTGTGCAATCAGATAACTATTTTTCATCTTGTGTGTAACATATATATTATGTGTGACTTTATAATTCATTAGATTACTAAGTAGCTTTATGCATTTTTGTGAAGCATTGTGATATTCATGAATTATGGTGATTCACACCATGCCATTGTCTATACTCCTTTTTCTTCTGATCTGCCATGGTGTCAAATATTACTGCTTCAGTTTGTGTGCCAGCTTATTCTAAGTTCTGTAACATTTCTTAAATTTCTCTCCCTTTTGCCCCTGAAACAAAAATTGTAATATTTCAGAGTGATCCAGTTAGAGATACTGAGTTAGGAAGAACCAGAAGAGGATTTTTTAATAGGTTTCTCCTATTGAGTTATCCCCTTCATAAAATGTGTTCTCTTTCTTCTATCCCTAGACTATTGGATTCTTATAGCTTGTACCAGCAGTACTGAGGGGAGTATATTATGCTTATATATATGCAGTCCTATGATGGAGTATGACTGACACTCAATGCATGTGCTAGTACTCACACTTACATACCTGAAATTTAGTGATTCACCAGCTCTGAAGTAATTGAAGAGGTAGTCATGCTGAATGAATAAGTAAATAAATGAAAGTTAAAACAATATTGCTAAAGAACAAGATTTGCAGAAGCGGTCTATTAATAAGGAACTCTATCTACTGGTAAGTGATCAAAGTAATACCTAACTTGGAAAGCTTCTTGGTGCAAGATCCTTATAATATCCACAATAGAAGTAATGTGCTAAGGTAAACTCGTAGGTGTAGTACCATACCCTGTGACTTAAATATTTTGCCTTTAAGTATTATAAATCACTAGTTGCTGGACTGTATAATAGGAAAAAAATATTGAAACCAGTCACTTAGTTGCATTTTTTCATATTTCCTTTTGGAATGGACTTCTAATTCTATTGTAAAATTTGAAATCTGTCCTAGATTTAAATGTCTGTATTCAAAATTCTCTTTTTTGTTTTTCACATCTATTTTCTATTCTTATTTTGACAATAATTCCCTTTCTAGTATAAGTGAGCCCTGAAACTTAATGAAGTAATTAACCATGATTATCCACTTGTCAGTTTTCAAGGCTAATTTGTCTTTGTTGGTGATCTCTGTGTACTTCACTTAAAAGGAGGAAAAGTTAGCTGGAAGGCCACCAGATAAGTCATCAAATGGCATGTGAGATAACTCATGCAACCTTTACTTCTTACTAGATCTCCCACCGCCTTCCTTATCTATAGGTTTAGATTATTAAGATTAATTAAGATATTAGTAGGCAAGCCTTGTCAAATTATGAATGTTGAGGAAAATG
Organism: Erinaceus europaeus; assembly: GCF_950295315.1. Classification (NCBI taxonomy): domain Eukaryota; kingdom Metazoa; phylum Chordata; class Mammalia; order Eulipotyphla; family Erinaceidae; genus Erinaceus; species Erinaceus europaeus. The sequence continues at coordinate 104,032,142 of NC_080164.1, read as the reverse complement.
TGCCTTATAAGAAACAGATTTTTATCTATAAATCCCCTATAGATACGTAAAAGTGTTTATAGAAAAAAATTAGCTCATAAATGGCATGTGATCTTGAAGGGAAGAAAGTAACAGAATATTTCTACACCTCTGGGTGAGACAGTTCTTAGCTACAATAGGGTTTTGCAGAGGTGTTAGAGTATTGGAGTCTTTGTTTATAGCTTATCGTAAGAGGCAGAACTTTGTTTCATTTTGGTTTATTTATTGTTTACTTGGTGACAGATCTTCTGGTTGTTCATGAAAATCTATTGTGGAAATCTGACATGTTGAGTAGTTTATAGACAATTACTTTCTTTAGAAAGTGAAAGCAAGCAGTTACAAAGCCATATTTTAACTTAATATTCCTTACCTCTTATGCCAAATTTCTCTTCCTTTTCCATCTTATTAAGACCTGACATTTTATTATTGTTGAAATGATAAAATTTAAAAAGAAATTTTAAGTAACGTCTTTGTTAAAACTGGATTTACTCTTTACCTGAACTGTTCCAGCCTTTAGGTTCATGATTAGTCAACAAATTGTTTGGCTCTGTACGTTAACTCTTTTTTCAGCCACCATGTTCCAGATGCTAACATGACGGCAACCAGACTTCCCTGGGCAGACGACCCTACCTTTGTGTCCTGGAGCCCCACTTCTCCAGAACCCCACCCCACTAGGGAAAGAAAGAGAGAGACAGGCCGGGTGGTGGTGCACCTGGTTGAGCGCACATATTGCAATGCACAAGGACCCAGGTTCAAGCCCTGCAGGGGGAAGGCTTTGCAAGTGGTGAAGCAGGGTTGCAGGTATCTTTCTGTCTCTTTCCCTTTCTGCCCCCTCCTTCCTCTCAACTTCTGACTGTCTGTATCCAATAAATAAATAAATAAAATTTAAAAAATTTTAAAGGAGAGAGATGGGCTGGGAGTATAGATCAACCGGTCAATGCCCATGTTCAGTGGAGAAGCAATTACAGAAGCCAGACCTTCCACCTTCTGCACCCCATAATGACCCTGGGTCCATACTTCCACAGGGATAAATAGGAAAGCTATCAGGAGAGAGGATTGGATATGGAGTTCTGGTGGTGGGAATTGTGTGGAGTTGTACCCCTCTTATCCTATGGTATTTGTCAGTGTTTCCTTTTTATAAATAAAAATTAAAAAGAAAACTGCATTCCTAGAATTCTGTACTATAAATAAAAATAGTAATGAATTGTGTATTGTATACTTTTAAAAATTATTTTTATTGTATTTATTTATTGGATAGAGACAGCCAGAAATTGAGAGGGAAGGGGATGATAGAAAGGGGGAGAGAGAGAGAGAGACACCTGCAACACCTCTTCGACTCTCACAAAGCCTTCCTCCTGCAGGTGAGGGCTGGGGGGTTGAACCTGGGTCCTTGAGCATTGTAACATGTGCACTCAACCAGATGTACCACCAACTGGCCCCTGTACTTTTCATTCTATATTATGAAGAAGTTGGTTCTTCTTTTGTTAGTGATTTCAAACATTGTAAGATAATAGGGATATAATTCCACACTTTTTCTACCACCAGAGTTCTGTGTTCCCATTCCCTCCATTAGAAATCGCAGTAGCATGCATACCTATGTTCATAGCAGCACAGTTTGTAATAGCTCAACAACAGATGAATGGCTAAAGAAGTTATGGTACATATATACAATGGAGTAATATGCAGCTTTAAAAATGAGGACAACTTCTTTGCACTATAATGATCAGAATTCGAAGGCATCATGTTGAGTTAGATAAGCCAAAAAGAGATTGACCAATACTGAATGATCTCACTTATAGGTAAAATTTAAATACAAAGAACAATAAAATTTTTCAAAAAAAAAAAGAAAGAAATTGGCAGTAGTTCTCCCGAGATCACAGATATGGGTCGCCTATTATATCTCTAACTATATGTATTTTTATATATTTGCTCTTTTTCTCCAGGATCCTGCCTTCTATGAAGAAATTATTTTAAAGAGATTTTTTTTTGTTTGTTTTTCATTTAAATATTTTTTTATATTCAACATGTTAGTGGTTGGACTTAATCTCAGCTTTCCCCCCTGAGCCAGAAATAGAGGTGTCCAGACTTTCTCTTAGAGTCATAGGAAGGTTGTGCTGTTGAATGATCATGTCCATGACAATAACAGGATAAGCTAGTGAAAGTTCCCTGTGTGTCAAGAGCACCTTGTTCTAACAGCACTTTCTTCTTCTTTTTTTTTTTTAGTTTTTTAATTTTTATTTATACAATGGAAATTTTGGGAATCTCGGGCAGTAGCACAGTGGTTAAGCGCATGTGGCACAAAGCGCAAGGACTGGCGTAAGGATCCCGGTTTGAGCCCTGGTTCCCCACCTGTAGGGGAGTCGCTTCACAGGCGGTAAAGCAGGTCTGCAGGTGTCTTTCTCTCCCCCTCTCTGTCTTCCCCTCCTTTCTCCATGTCTCTCTGTCCTATCCAACAATGACAACATCAATAACAACAACAACAATAAAAACAAGGGCAACAACAGGGAAAATAAATAAATATAATAAAAAAATTTTTAAGTGGAAATCTTGACAAGACTCTAGGATAAGAGGGGCAAATTTCCACACAATTCCCACCCCAGAACTTTGTATCCAGTCCCCTCCCTTGAGAGCTCCCCTATTCTTTACCCCTCTGGGAGCATGAACCCAGGATCATTGTGGGGTGCAGAAAGTAGAAGGTCTGACTTCTGTAATTGCTTCTTTGCTAAACATGGGTGTTAACAGGTTGATCCATACTCCCAGCCTGTCTCTCTAGTGGGGCAGGGATCTGGGGAGCCGGAGCTCCAGGACACATGGTGGGGTTGTCTGCCAGGAAAGAGATTTTTTAAAATTATCTTTATTTATTGTATACAAATATCCAGAATTTAAGAAGAAGGGTGAAATAAAGGAGAGAGAAACACCTGCAGCACTGTTTTTGCCACTAAATCTTACCAGCAAATCTTTCCCCCTGCAGGTGAGGACCAAGGGCATGAACTCAGGTCCTTGCACATTGTAACATGTGCATTCAGTAAGGTATACCACCACCCTGCCCTAGTTCGTGGTGCAGAGAATTAAACCTGGGACTATGGAGCCCCAGGCATGAGAATCTCTTCATAACCATTATGCTATCTCTCCTCTTCTCCAAAGAGATTCTTAGAGTTCATTCACCTTTTTGTCATTATTGAGCTTGTATTAAAAAAAAAAAAATCTTGTATTTTTTTCTTTATGTTCTTTTTTGTTTTGTTTTAAAGATTTTGTTTATTTATTAATGAGAAAGGTAGGAGGAGAGAAAGAAAGAACCAGACATCACTCTGGTATGTGTGTTGCCAGGGATTGAATTCAGGACCTCATGCTTGAGAGTCCAATACCCTATCTGATGTGCTGCCACCTCCTGGACCACTCTTTATGTTCTTATACTTTTTTATTTCCTATAATACAGATGTTACTTTATATAAAATGATCATAAAAAGTTTTAAGAACTAATTTAGGTGGTAAAAGTTAATGTTTAGAAAAAAGTAAAAATCCAAAAATGGGAAGAGGACATGGACAGAATATTCACCACAGAAGAGATCCAAAAGGCTGAGAAACACATGAAAAAATGCTCCAAGTCTCTGATTATCAGAGAAATGCAAATAAAGACAACAACGAGATACCACTTCACTCCTGTGAGAATGTCATACATCAGAAAAGGTAACAGCAGCAAATGCTGGAGAGGTTGTGGGGTCAAAGGGACCCTCCTGCACTGCTGGTGGGAATGTCAATTGGTCCAACCTCTGTGGAGAACAGTCTGGAGAACTCTCGGCTAGAAATGGACCTACCCTATGATCCTACAATTCCTCTCCTGGGGATGTATCCTAAGGAACCCAACACACCCACCCAAAAAGATCTGTGCACACATATGTTCTTAGCAGCACAATTTGTAAGAACCAAAATCTGGAAGCAACCCAGGTGTCCAACAGCAGATGAGTGACGAGCAAGTTGTGGCCTATATATACAACGGAATACTACTCAGCTATTAAAAATGGTGACTTCACTGTTTTCAGCCAATCTTGGATGGACCTTGAAAAATTCATGTGAAGTGAGATAAGTCAGAAACAGAAGGATGAATATGGGATGATCGCACTCTCAGGCAGAAGTTGAAAAACAAATCAGAAGAGAAAACACAAGTAGAACCTGAACTGGAATTGGTGTATTGCACGAAAGTAAAAGACTCTGGGGTTGGTGTGTGGGGGAGAATACAGGTTCCAAAAGGATGAGAGAGGACCTAGTGGGGGTTGCATTGTTATATGGAAAACTGGGAAATGTTATGCATGTACAAATTGTATTTACTATCAAATGTAATTAATTCCCCAATAAAGAAATTTTTAAAAAAGTAATTTAGACAATTATTTGAATATGAATCATTTTTATTGCTAAGTTTCTTTTAATCATTGAAAATATTCAAAATTTTTGAATAAATGTGTTCAAATTTTCAAGAATATAAATGTGTTTCTTCACTTTTACTATTATTGAAATAATACTGAATTTACAATAGGGAAGGCAAAAAAATTTTTAATGTTTTTTCGCTAATTAAACACTTTTATTTTATGTTTTACAGATTCCCTTCAAGCTCAGCTTATTAATATGGGTGTTATTCCTACCTTAGTGAAATTACTGGGTATCCACTATCAAAATACAGCTCTTACTGAAATGTGTCTTGTTGCCTTTGGCAATTTAGCAGAACTTGGTAAGTACTAGAAACGAGCCACAAGTGGATCTTACTACATTTATAATATGTTTTCTGTGTGTGTGTGTGTGCAATAAAGATGTCATCCAGTGTGTGAACATCCAATGTGTGGTTCCAGGACACTTTTCATTCAGAGAGAGAGACACAAAGGAGAGACACCATGAGGCCATGGCAGTGCCCTACCCAGTAGCTATCTCTCCAGGTCAAAGTTTATGATAAATTTTACTTTACATGTTCACAACCTGAGAGCCCATTTAGGTTACATTGGTTATTATTATTTTTTTTCTTTTCTGTTTTTAGAAAGAGCTAAAGTGACCATAGGACCAAAGCTCCCAGTCAGTGAAGCAAAGCACATGGCAGAGCAGCACATATCTAAATGAGCTATTTCACTAACCCTGGTGTGGTTTTTGTTCATTCGGGGTTTTTTTATTTGTTTGTTTTTAACTGTTAGTGGTTATTGTTTCTAGGCTTTTAAAAAATAGATCCAACTGTGTCTTATGATCTCATTGTTTATGATTGAGTTAATTCGCTTTTATAATTGCTTTTTGTATTAAGATCTAAAATTTACACATAAAAGTTATTTGATACAAATGATATTTAAGGGGGTCGGGCTGTAGCGCTGTGGGTTAAGTACACACAGCACAAAGCACAAGGACCACGCTAAGGATCCTGGTTTAAGCCCCCAGCTCCCCACCTTGCAGGGGGTTGCCTCACAAGTAGTGAAGCAGGTCTGCAGGTGTCTGTCCTTCTGTCCTCCTCTCTGTATTCCCCTCGTCTTTTGATTTCTCTCTGTCCTGTCCAACAACAGTGACATCAGTAGCAACAATAATAATAACAACAACAATGATAAAACAACAAGGACAACAAAAGGAAAATAAATAAATTACTATAGGAAAAAAAGGTATTTGAAGCTCTCACTTGACTTAAGTATCCTTACATAAGCAATGTTCTTGAGGGCCCAGCAAGATGGAACCCCTAAGAGGGCACCTGCTTTGCTGCATGGCCAGGCCCTCATTCAATGGGAGCATTGCAGCACTGGGGCATGCTTCAGAGCAAATTAGACCTTTTTGACCCATATCAAGGCTTTTAAGTTTCTTTTCTCTTTTAAAGGTGGATCATCAGTATATCTTACTTGCTATTGGAGCAGATTTACCAGAAACTGGCTCTTGTAGTCATTGACTTGTCTATTCAGTCAGACATGCATTCAGTTAGTAAATTCACTATGAGCACTTGCTATGTGCTAGGCACTATACTTGTCTTTGTGGCAGCTAAAGTGATTTATACTTCCCCTACTCCCAAGAAGCTATAGTCAGTGCTTAAGATTGCAATATATTTTTAACAACTTGCAAATAAATGCACACATAATTATAAAGTATAAAATTTGTTTGTATAAGAAAGTAACGACAGGGCTGAGCAATGGTGCACCCTGTTGAACACACACATTACCATGCACAAGGACCCTGATTCAAGTCCTTGGTCCCCACCTGCAGGGGGAAAGCTTCATAAGCAGTGAAGCAAGGCTACAGGTGTCTCTCTTTCTCTTTATCCCCATTCCTTCTCAGTTTCTCTCTATACTGTCAAAAGAAAGAATAAAAAATAAATGAGGTGAAATGAGGGCAAGGACTAATTCAAAGAAATGAATAGCTTTATGCATCCAAAATTTCAAAATATCTGCATCCTAGTTTAATTTGTTGCAGCATACATCAACACAGACAGATATAGGTAAAAGAGTTATGGGTTATAGAGTAATATAAGAAGTAGGAGAAAAGACCTATTGGAATAGCAGTAGATATCCTAAGGTGTCAGCTGTGCCCCCCCCCCCAAGCATTGACAGCACCTGATCTAGATGGGATGTGATCACAACCCTCTGAGCAAAACATATATATATATATATATATTACTGTTTATTTTATATATTTAATTTATTTATTCCCTTTTGTTGCCCTTGTTGTTTTATTGTTGTAGTTATTATTGTTGTTGTCGTCGTTGTTGGATAGGACAGAGAGAAATGGAGAGAGGAGGAGAGAAAGATAGACACCTACAGACTTGCTTCACCGCCTGTGAAGCGATTCCCCTGCAGGTGGGGAGCCGGGGTTCGAACCGGGATCCTTATGCCGGTCCATTACTGGTTTTTTATTTAGGTATTGGCTAGACAAATCAAGAGAGAAGGGGAAGAGAAAGAGAAACATTGCAGTACTCCTTCACGTTCATGAAGCTTCCCCCTGCAGATGGAAATTGAGGGCTTGAACCTAGGTCCTTGCTCATGTTTGCACTTAACTACTCAGTCAAGAAAGTTCTAGATAAACTAATAGGATATCTGATTGCAGCTACTAAAGTTGAGAAGAGATCTTGAAAGAAATGAAATTTATCTCAGATATATTTTGAAGAAACATTTATAGACCTTGATAATTTATTAGATGTGGAGTTAATAATATTTAAATAACTGCTAGGTCTGCCTGTAAATAAGGCTATGAGGAGATTTTAGAGTTTTATCAAAAGCCTATTTTAGATTGAGTTTAAATGTTTGAGTAATATCAAAACTGAGATGTTAAATGACCAGTTGAATAGCTTGGAGTCGGAAAAAGACTAGAGATATGACTATACAAGTGTCAGCATGTTGCGGTTTGGATGAAGTAAATGTAGAAGAGTATTACAGTGAGTACTAGATTGCTAGAAAGAGAGCACAGACTCAAGAAAGTGAAGGTTCAGGTGCCTGTTAACTGGAATTTGTATAAGTCTGGTGGAAAAGGAAAATCAAGTAAAGAAGACTGAGGAACTTGGAGATAGGTTTGTTTGGGAATGTATGTAAGTTGAGAAAGCAGAGCCAGCATGTGTAGATTATGTTCTTTTTTATTAATTTTTTAAAATTTTCTGTATTTATTGGATATAACCAGAAATCAAGAGGGAAGGGGGAGGAAGAGAGGGAGAAAGCCAGAGAGACCACTTGCAAAGCTTTCCTCATGCAGGTGGGGACCTAGGTCTGGAATCCAGGTCCTTGTGTACTATAACATGTGCACTCAGCCAGGTGCTCCACCAGCCAGTCCCTAGACTATATGTTCTTAAGAAAGTCCCAGTGAAATAAAGAGGAACAGATTGTGTAGATGAAGGCACAGGAATAAAGAATAGACATTAGAGATTCTGAAAGTGGGAGAGTTCTAGTTCATGTGAAGAACTGGCCTTTAGCAAGGGATAACTATATAACTCAAAATTAAAGTGCTTGATAGCCCTCTTGATTACACTTAGACCTAATAGAAGGGCCTAAAGAAGGCATTATAAAGTCTAATCAAACAGACTTTCACCAAATAACCCCAGTAGGGAAAAAGAGAGTCAGGCTGGGAGTATGGATCGACCTGTTAACATCCATGTTCATCGGGGAAGCAATTACAGAAGTCAGACCTTCCACCTTCTGCATCCCACAATGACCTTGGGTCCATACTCCTAGAAGGTTAAAGAATAGGAAAGCTATCAGGGGAGGAGATGGGATACGGAGTTCTGGTGGTGGGAATTGTGTTTAGTTGTACCCCTCTTATCCTATGGTTTTGTCAATGTTTCCATTTTATAAATAAAATTAAAAAATTTTTAAAAATTATAATAATGGCCTTTCTGGTCACTAGCATCTGGGACCATGGTCAGGAACCTTTGGATTCCCACACAGATATGATGGGCCTAGACCTCTAGTAGATCCCTCTCTCCACCATCACCGGTCAAGTCCATTAGGAATATAAGGCTGAGCCCTTCTGTTGGCCACTCCAGGAACTTATCTTCCCTTTAAAGTGTCAATGGTAGGAACTGCCCCATTTTCCAAAGGGAGGCTTAGTTATCCTACCTTGCCATTTGAAGATCTACTGAAATGAGTGCAGCCTATAATGTTCCCAGTTGTGACTATGAATTGTGAGCTCAGACTTAATAGGGACTCAGAGTTTACACAGGCTTCTGTGCTAAATATAAATATATATGGACTCTGGGTCAAACAGGTGGGCTAAATAGTTAAATTTTATTCATAGATTTTTTTCAAGATTGGGAACTACTCTCTGCCCAATCCAACTTTCTAGCCCTATTCTCAACTCAGATACCATCTTCTCAGACAGTATTTTTGTCGACCTGCATGTTAGCTATCAAACTCAAGCAGATATTATGAAAGTCACAGGCCCTTAGGAATATACCTAAAATATCTTTTTGCTTCCTGTCCATTTATCATTTTGCCCTGCTTTATATCTTAACTGCTTATCAGCCACCAAGTCATAGCTTTCATGATTCCATGCTGACTTCCCTGGGCAGATGACTTCGCCAAAGTGTCCTGAAGCCTCACCTTTCCAGAGCCCTACCCCACTAGGAAAAGATAGAATTAGTGCTAGAGGTATGGATCCACCTGCCAATGCTCATATCTAGCAGAGAAGCAATTGCAGAGGACAGAACCCCCACCTTCTGCATCCCAAAAGCAATTTTGAGCCATACTCACAGAGTGGGGGAAATGTTAGGAGGAAGATGATCAAAAGGCTCTGAACTCCAACTCCATCATGACCCACGGAGAGAAGAGGAAAAAAGGAAGGGCATTTGGAAATAGTAATAGGTGTAGGTGTGACTTGGAAAGGAAGAAAAGACCATGGGAAAAAATGGGCAAATATATACAAATATAGACAGTTGTAGAAATAATGTATTTTAGCGTATTTATTTATAAAATGGAAACAGGACAAGATAAGAGAGATACAGTTTCTACCACCAGAGCTCTGTATCCCATCACCTCCCCTGATAGCTTTCCTATTCTTTAACCCTATGGGAGTATGGACCCAGGGTCATTATGGGGTGCAGAAGGTGAAAGATATGACTTCTGTAATTGCTTCCCCGCTGAACATGGGTGTTGACAGGTCAGTCCATACTCTCTGTCTCTCTCTTTCCCTGGAGGGGCAGGACTCTGAGGAAGCAGAGCTCCAGGACACATTGGTAGGGCCATCTGTCCAGGGATGTCCATTTGGTATCGTGGTAGCATCTAGAACCTGGTAGCTGAAAAACAGTTAACATATAAAGCCGTACAAATTGTTGATTAATCATGAACCTAAAGGCTGGAGTAGTGCAGATGAAGATTTGGGGGTCTCTGTTGAAATAGCCAGTAGGTCTATTTTAGGTATATTCCAAAAGTCCCATGACTTTATTAGTTTTTGCCTGAGCCTGAAATCTGATATGCAGGTGGATCCAAGTTACTGTCTGGGAAGATGATATCATGGCTAGAAAAAGGGCTACAAAGCTGCATCAGGGAAGAGAGTAGCTCCCAAATATGGGAAAAGTGTATAAATATTTGTTGGGGCCAGGGCGATAGTGCAGCGGGTTAAGTGCACCTGGCATGAAGCAAAAGGACCGGCATAAGGATCCGGGTTAGAGCCCCCGGATCCCCACCTGCAGGGAGTTCACTTCACAGGCGGTGAAGCAGGTCTGCAGGTGTCTTATCTTTCTCTCCTCTTCTGCCTCCCCTCCTTTCTCGATTTCTCTCTGTCCTATCCAGGAACAGCAACAACAACAACAATAATAGTAACCACAACAATGATTTAAAAAAAAAAAGGCACTGAGCCCGACAGTAACCCTGGAGGCAAAGAAAAAAAGTGTGTATAGTGTCATTTGTTGTATCTAAATCAATATTAGGTTTATGGAATTTGACCTTAAGTTAGGGAGGAAATAACACCTAGGATCTTAACCTAAAAACCTTGAGTTTTACTACATTTACTTGTTTGGTGATTGTCATAAAAGTTGTTATAGAGAGAGCAATTGTCCTTTAGTTGATAAATGTTTTTTTGCCAGTGTATTTCTTGCCCAAGTGTATACAGGGTTTCTTCTAAATATTATGGTGGGTGGGGTGAAGTCGGGCAGTACCGCAGCGGGTTAAGTGCCAAGCCCAAGGAATCGCATAAGGATCCCGGTTCAAGCCCCTGACTCCTCACCTGCAGGGGAGTAACTTCACAGGCAGTGAAGCAGGTCTGCAGGTGTCTATCTTTCTCTTCCCCTCTCTGTCTTCCCCTCCTCTCTCCATTTCTCTGTCCTAGCCAACATTGACGACATCAATAACAACAAGAATAAACAAGGGCAACAAAAGGGAATCAATATTTTTTTTTATTTAAGAAAGTATTAATTAACAAAACCATAGGGTAGGAGGGGTACAACTCCACACAATTTCCACCACCCAATCTCCATATCCCACCCCCTCCCCTGATAGCTTTCCCATTCTCCATGCCTCTGGGAGCATGGACCCAGGGTCATTGTAGGTTGCAGAAGGTGGAAGGTCTGGCTTCTGTAATTGCTTCCCCGCTGAACATGGGCGTTGACTGGTCGGTCCATACTCCCAGTCTGCCTCTCTCTTTCCCTAGTAGGGTGTGTCTCTGGGGAAGCTGAGCTCCAGGACACATTGGTAGGGTCTTCAATCCAGGGAAGCCTGGCCAGCATCCTGATGGCATCTGGAACCTGGTGATTGAAAAGAGAGTTAACATACGAAGCCAAACAAATTATTGAGCAATCATGGACCCAAAGCTTGGAATAGTGGAGAGGAAGTGTTAGGGGGGTACTCACTGCAAACTCTAGTGTACTTCTGCTTTCAGGTATATATTTTGCAGTAGTTTATAGATACTTGTGAACATATGCTCTCTCTCACAGAAACCGGTGTATATCTAGGTTTTGGGACTTTGTTAGAAAGTGAACCACCTGAGATGAAATTAGAGTATACTATGAAAGGAAAGGTCTCACCCGAGTAATGAAGCTGAAGGGTTGTCATTCCACACGTGAAGTCTCTGGACACAGTCTGAAGTGAAGCATGTTGAGGTGGCAATCGTTGCGTTGGTTAGGTTGTGATCGGCGGATGCAATATTATTTGATATGGATTGGGAGAGGCATATGGGAAAGTGGGCCCTATCCAAGGGTTCCAGGACTGGGGGAAGTAGGGGCTCTATAGTGGAGATGTGAGGTTCCTGCTGTCTTAGGGTTCAAAAAGACAATGGATAGTTAATGTTATCATCACATTATTTGGTAATTGGGTTAACTTTGAAAAGTCCTTTTGTTATGGTTTGCTGTACAGGACCCAGTATCTTGTATATAGCTGTCCTATTGGGGAATAAAAATATATATATATATTTTTTTCTTCCTCCTCCAGGGTTATTGCTGGGCTCGGTGCCTGCACCATGAATCCACCACTCCTGGAGGCCATTTTTTTCCCCCTTTTGTTGCCCTTGTTGTAGCTTCGTTGTGGTTATTATTATTGCCCTTGTTGACGCAATTCTTTGTTGGATAGGACAGAGAGAAATGGAGAGAGGAGGGGAAGACAGAGAAGGGGAGAGAAAGATAGACACCTGCAGACCTGCTTCACCGCCTGTGAAGCGACTCCCCTGCAGGTGGGGAGCCGGGGGCTCGAACCGGTATCCTTATGCCGGTCCCTGCGCTTTGTGCCACATGCGCTTAACCCACTGCGCCACCGCCCGACCCCCGGGAATAAATATTTTTTAAAAAGATTGTCAGGGTGATAACAATGCTGATATTGTCAAAAGAGATTAAGAGATGTATCTGACTTATTTTCTTTTGTGTAGTTGAATAGATAAAGTGATTGAGGGAAGTGAAGTAGGGGATAGGAAAGGAGGGTGTCAAAGCCTAAGTAATAAATATTTGATTTGAAAACCTGTGGTGCCTTCTTTAAGTCTTTCTACTTGATTGCAGAGGTAAATCGTTCTAAATCTAATTACAGAGGACTACTAAGCACTTTTATATTGAGGGATAGCCTAAAATCTTAAAAAACACTTTCCAATGGCAGTAAAGATGGTTGTGAAATTTTCAGATGCACTAAAAATAAATTTGATTGTTTTTATTTATTTCTATTATTTTAATAGGGAATTAATAGTTTTACAGAGTTGCCAAATCTCTGGAGTATTTTAATACCCATACTTGGTGCATTCAAGTTACCTGTGTTTATATTTATCTGTAATGATCTAAAATAATCAAATGCTAACCAAAAGCAATAGTAAACAGTTCTGAATCTACTTTTGTTTGTGTGCTCTTAATTTTTTTTCTTTCTTCTTTGTGTAGAGTCAAGTAAAGAACAGTTTGCCAGTACAAATATTGCTGAAGAACTGGTAAAGCTATTCAAGAAACAAATGGAACATGACAAGAGGGAAATGATTTTTGAAGTTCTTGCTCCATTAGCAGAAAATGGTGAGAAAATAAATGTGTCTCTTGATTGATCATGCAGGCTTTCTTTTCTTTCTTTTTAAATCTTACTTTTTTTTATTAGTGATTTGATAATAATCAACAAGATTTTGGGATAAGAAGGGTACAGTCCCTACCACCAGAGTTCTGTATCCCATCCCCTCTATTGGAGGCCTGCCTATTCTTTACCCCTCTGGGAGCATGGACCTGAGGATCATTATCGGATGCAGAAGATAGAAGGTCTGGCTTCTGTAATTGCTTCTCTGCTGGACATGGGCATTGATGGGTCAATCCATACCCCTAGCCTGTTTCTATCTTTCCCTAGTAGGGTAGGGCTCTGGGGAGGTGGGGTTCTGGGACACACTGGTGAGGTCATCTGCCCAGGGAATTCAGGTTGACATCATGGTAGCATCTGCAACTTTGGGGCTGAAAAGCATTTAGATATAAAGCAGAACAGATTGTTTAATAATCAAGAACCTAATGGTAAGAATAGAGCATATGAGATTTGGGGTCTTCATGTTGGAAGAAGCTAGGAAGCCTATTTCAGGTATATTCCAAGGGACGCATGACTTTACTAATTTTTGGCAGGTTTTGTTTTCTCACATAGTTTAATTGCCAGATATTTAGCTTCAAGCCCTCCCCCCCTCCTCTTCTTTTATTAGCAATGTAATTGGGGGGGGGGCTTCTTTAACTTCTGTTACAATATACATCTTTAAAACTGTATATTTTGGCCAGCACAGCCTACCCCCAAAAGTTAAATACCATTGTCTCATGGTAACTAAAACAGATCAAGGTCCTAGACCCATAGAAGGCACAAATTAAGAAAGAGAAAATTACTATAGAAAAGCACCCATAATATGTTTTTTCCAGTAATCCTGGCTTTGTTCTGATGCATTTTGGTGTGTTTTCTGCTTGTAAGGGGAGTGAGGTTTGAGCTGGCTACTCCACTATGACTATGCCTCTGGAAGTAGGAATTCAATCTTAGTGTATGTTGTTTGATTTAAGGGGACTGTCAGCTGTTTGTAAAATGATGCTTCTGAAATCTATGTTTAGATATTAAGAAATATGTTTTGGGGGTCGGGCGGTGGTGCAGTAGGTTAAGTGCACGTGGCGCAAAGTGCCAAGGACCAGCGTAAGGATCCCGGTTCGAGCCCCCGGGTCCCCACCTGCAGGTGAGTCGCTTCACAGGCGGTGGAGCAGGTCTGCAGGTGTCTATCTTTCTCTCCCCCTCTCTGTCTTCCCCTCCTCTCTCCATTTCTCTCTGTCCTGTCCAACAATGTACAACATCAACAATGGTAATAATAATAACCACAACAAGGCTACAACAACAAGGGCAACAAAAGGGGGAAAAATGGCCTCCAGGAGCGGTGGATTCATGATGCAGGCACCGAGCCCAGCACTAACCCTGGAGGAAAAAAAAGAGAAAAAAGAAATATGTTTTCTGGGTCTCGGTCATGGCACACCCAGTTAAATGCACATGGTACTAAGCGCAAGGACCTGTGCAGGAATCTGGCTTCAATGCCTCGTTCCCCACCTACAGGCGTGTCACTTCACAAGCTTCAAATCAGGTCTGCAGGTGTCTCTCTCCCTCTGTCTCCCCTCCTCTCTCAAGTTCTCTGTCTTATCCAGTAAAATGGAAAAATGGCCACCAGGTGCATTAGATTCGTAGTGCCAGTACTGAGCCCCAACAGTAACCCTGAAGGCAAATATATGTATATATAACCTCAGAGATAAAAGAAGGACTACTACAAAAATAGAATTGGTTTTATTAGTGAAAAAGAAAGTGTTACACCTCAAATCTTATGCAATTCTAGTTATGATATAGTAAATGGAATTCTTTAATTTAAAAAAAATTATTTTTTCTTTGTTGCCCTTGTTTTTTATTGTTGTTGTAGTTATTATTGTTGTTGCTGTTGATGTCATTGTTAAATATGACAGAGAGAAATGGAGAGAGAATGGGAAGACAGGGAGAGAAAGATAGACACCTGCAGACCTGCTTCACTGCCTGTGAAGCAACTCCCCTGTAGGTGGGGAGCCAGGGACTCAAACCGGGGTCCTTACGCAGGTCCTTGCGCTTGGTGCCACCTGTGCTTAACCCACTGTGCTACTGCCCCACTTCCTTCTTTAATTTTTTTAATGTTTATTTTTTACTTATTTTTTACCAAAGCATTACTCAGCTCTGGCTTATAGTGGTGCAGGGGATTGAACCTAGGACTTTGGGACCTCAGACATGAGAACCTCATTGCATAACTACCTCTGCCCAATTTTGTTTATTTTTTTAATGAAAGAAATACAGAAAGAAAGATGAGAGTTGATACTGGGGATTGAACCTGAGACCTCAGAGCCTCAGGCATGAAAATCTCTACTCTTATCCTGTGTCTCCAGTCCAGGAATTCTTTCCTTTGAATGAAGATATTATATAATATATTTCATGTGTAAAGCTAAAATCAGTGACTCTCAATTCATCTTATTAGTGGAGGGGAGAAAACAAATAATCCTAAAGGATTAAATAGATAATACATGATGCAGTATAAACATATAGTCAGTAGAGTTGACTATGAAACCAAATACTATGGTAAATCCCTAGTAAAATTCATCAGAATGAAAGAATATATAAATAATCAAAGTAAATTATGCGAAAGATTTCCTACAGATCTTATTGAAACTTGGATAATTTCATGAATAGGTTGATACCAGTACATTTTAAAGACTTGTTAACAGAGCATTGAGTTTTGGAATGAGAAGGTACTCACTTCTGTTTATTGGTTTGTTGTAGGAATTATCCAGTGATATAGAGTAAGATAGAAGATAAATTAATAAAGTTGTTATTTTTTAGTTGATATGATTGTATATGTCAAAAATGCAAAAGAGTCCAATGATCAACTTTTTTAACTAGAGCCCTGCTCAGCTCTGGCTAATAGTGGTGCTGGAGATTGAACGTGGGACCTTTGGTTGCCTCAGGCATGAAGTAAATGTCTTTTTGCATAATCTCCTTTCCCCAGCCCCTGATTAACTTTTTTAATTATCAGGTTAGTTAATTTGCTAGGCAAAATAAGCAAAACAAAAATCTCCAAAACACTGTGTATCTGTTTCTCAGCAAAATCAGGTAGAAAGTACATTTAAAAAGTGTATATATGATTTAACCATAGTATAAAAAAAATGAAACCTATAAGAATGAACTAGTAAAAGATCTGAATGATCTGTGTTAGAAAACTTGAAAGTCACAAAGAGAAACTTAAAGATCAAAATAATTGGGAAAACTATGCCACTGTCATAAATTAACCTTAATGTTATAACAATAATATATTTTTTAATTTTTTTTTATTTATAAAATGGAAACACTGACAAGACCATAGGATGAGAGGGGTACAATTCCACACAATTCCCACCACCAGAACTCCCTATCTCCTCCCTCCCTAATGCAATTTTAGCCTAAATTTCCCCCTCTCCCTCTCTCCTTCCTTCCTCTTTCCTCTTGGTTTCTCTGTCTAGTTAATAGTAAATGAATGCCAAGGGCCATTTGGATCATTCACAGGTCATACAAAATCATCAACTTATATTAATACTTAATGATGCTATATACAAAAAGCTCCTAGATGTATTGAATTTTGAGTCCCATCAACAGTTGCCTTGGCAGGGCCTGATCAAATGAGTTTGTGGGCCTTATATGACTGATCTGGGCCTTGCTTGCATGATCATGTCCTTAATAATTGACTAAGTATAACATGCATGTAAGTAGAAGACTTCTGGAAGCGGGGCTACGAGCAGCAGCAGATTTGTTTCTCTCCTCTCCTCTCCCGGATCAACTAGGAATACCAAAGGAGACCACCTGGGACCAAAACAAGACAGGACCAGAACGACTTCAGGAACCCACCAAATCACCGGTGAGTGCAAACACACGTGGCTGGTGACAGAGAGGAGCCTAGGGAGAGACTAAGTGGCTGGTAACAGTCTGGCGGTTTATCAGTTGAGACACCACCTCCAGTCTATTCCACCAACAAGGGGACAGCTGAAGGGAGGAGAGGACTCCCCAGAGACTCACCAAGTGCAACTCTGAGTCTCCATTGCTGCTGCCCTCAGAATCTGGAGCAGCGGCAGGGAGGGACACCTGGGGACAAGATCTAACCAGGAAACTCAGGAGAAGACCTATACCTCGGTGGCATAGCTGTATGGCTGAGAAAGTCTCTTTGCATAACCACTGAACTATCTCTGCCACACTCTGCCTATCTCTTGGTCCGGAGTCAGTGATTAAGCTAAGAAGCCTACTTATAGTTTAGAAGCCCTCAGGCTCCCAAAGCCTATAGAGAAGGAAAAAAAAAGAGGCTTTTAAATCACTGAGCTCTGACTCAGGGATTAAAATACTATTGAAACAACTGTTAACTTCCACCACTGTGAACCCTTTAATTACCTTACATAGACACAAGTCAATCCAGGAAATAGTGATGAGTAATTTGAAAAGTACTAAGAGAGGGAAGTCGTAACATAATATATAAAATGGGTAAACCAACAAGAAGAAATATTGGAGAAATGAACCAGGACAACAGTCCAGCTAAAAGCCCCCCAAAGGGTGAAGCACAAAACAACGAGTTCAACATCCAAACATTAGCTAAGGAAATAATCACAGGAGTGAGTAAAGACTTTGAAAGAATTGTAATCAGAAATACAGGAACAACAAATGAGACTCGGGAAGAAAACAGTAACTATCTCAAGGTTATTAGAGAGCTGAAAGCTGAAATATCTGAGCTAAGAACACAACTAGCTGAACAAGCTAAAACAGTATCAGAGCAGGGTAACAAAATAGATGAACTCCGGAAAACAGTAGAGGGCAGAGAGAATACAATCAGTGAGGCTGAAGACAGAATTAGCAAGATCCAGGACGAATTTGAGATAATTGAAAAAGAAGTAAGAGATCTCAAAAAGAGATTAAGAGGTGCTGAAAACAACAACAGAGACCTATGGGATGACTTCAAAAGGAACAATATATGCATTATTGGCTTACCAGAGGAAGAAAAAGAGGGAGAGGAAGAAAGCATTCTTCAGGCCATAATAGCTGAAAACTTCTCTAGTCTAGACAACATCAAAGACATAAAGATTCAAGAAGCCCAGAGGGTCCCAAACAGAATTAACCCAGACTTAAAGACACCAAGACATATCATATTTAGAATGGAAAGGAATAAGGATACAGAAAGGATCCTGAAGGCTGCAAGAGAAAAACAGAGTCACCTGCAGAGGAAAACCCATAAGATTAGCAGCAGACTTCTCCACACACACACTACAGGCCAGAAGAGAATGGGAAGATATCTATCGAGTGCTCAATGAGAAAGGCTTTCAACCAAGAATACTATATCCTGCTATATCAGACTAGATGGAGGCATCAAAACCTCAGACAAGGAACAGTTGAAGGAATCAACAATCACCAAGCCTGCCCTGAAAGAAGTTCTGAAAGGTCTTCTATAAACAGTCTGACCATCGTAAATAGGACATATATCAGAACACTCTAAAACTCTACAACAATGGCATTAAACTATCTTCAATCTTTGATTTCAATATATGTCAATGGCCTGAATTCACCTATTAAAAGACACAGAGTAGGAAGATGGATCAGAAAATACAACCCAACAATATGCTGTCTACAGGAAACCCAACTAACTCAACAAGACAAACACAGACTTAAAGTGAAAGGATGGAAAATTGTCATACAAGCCAATGGCCCACAAAAAAGGGCAGGAACAGCTATTCTCATATCTGACATGATCGACTTTAAAATAGATAAGATAAAAAAAGATAGGAATGGACACTACTTAATGATCAGAGGATCAGTCAATCAAGAGGACTTAACAATTATTAACATCTATGCACCCAATGAGAAGCCATCTAAATACATCAAAAGTCTACTGAAAGAGCTACAGCAATATATTAACAGCAACACAGTCATAGTAGGGGACTTCAACACCCCACTCTCTCAACTTGATAGATCATCCAGGCAGAAAATTAATAAAGACAAAAGGGAGCTAAATGAAGAGATAGATAAACTAGAACTATTGGGCATTTTCAGAGTCATTCATCCCAAGAAACTGGAATACACATTTTACTCAAGTCCACATGGGTCATTCTCAAGGATAGACCATATGTTAGGCCACAAAGACAGCATCAGCCAATTCAAGAGCACTGAAATCCTCCAAAGCATCTTCTCAGACCACAGTGGAATTAAACTAACACTTAACAATCAACAAAAGATTAGTAATAGTCCCAAAATGTGGAAGCTCAACAGTACCCTTCTTAACAACCTCTGGGTCAAAGAGGAAATAAAGGAAGAAATCAAAATGTTTTGAGACTTCAGTGAAAATGAAGACACAATCTATCAAAATATTTGGGACACAGCTAAAGCAGTAGTAACAGGGAAGTTCATAGCTATACAAGCACACATTAGGAAACAAGAAAAAGCACAAATTAACAGCCTGATTGCACATCTCAAAGACCTAGAAGAAGAAGAAGAACAAAGGAACCCTAAAGCAACCAGAAGGACAGAAATCACTAAAGTTAGGGCAGAAATAAATGACATTGAGAATAAGAAAACCATACAAAAGATCAACAAAAAGTAAATGTTGGTTCTTCAAAAGAGTAAACAAAATTGACAAACCTTTAGCCAGACTCACAAAACAAAGGGAGAAGACCTAAATAAATCAGATCATAAATGAAAGAGGAGATAGCACAACAGACACTGCAGAAATTCAACATATCATGCGAGGCTTCTATGAACAACTATGTGCCACCAAGCTAGAGAACCTGGAAGAAATGGACGATTTCCTAGATACCTACCAACTTCCAAAACTAAATAAAGAGGAAGTAGATAACATGAACAGGCCCATCACAGCTAATGAAATTGAAACAGTTATCAGAAATCTCCCCAAAAATATAAGTGCTGGACCAGATGGTTTTACAAATGAATTCTACAAAACCTTCAAAGAAGAACTAATACCTCTACTTTTAAAAGTCTTCCAGAAGATTGAAGACACTGGAATACTCCCTGCCAGCTTCTATGAAGCCAACATCATTCTGATACCAAAGGAGACAGGGACACAACCAAACAAGGAAACTACAGACCAATATCTCTGATGAACATAGATGCTAAAATACTGAACAAAATTCTAGCCAACCGAATACAGCAGTATATTCAAAACATTGTTCATCATGACCAAGTGGGGTTTATCCCAGGCATGCAAGGTTGGTTTAATATGCATAAATCAATCAATGTGATCCACAACATCAACAAAAGCAAGACCAAAAACCACATGGTCATATCAATAGATGCAGAGAAAGCCTTTGATAAAATACAACATCCCTTTATGATCAGAGCACTACAAAAAATGGGAATAGATGGAAAATTCCTGAAGATAGTAGAGTCTATATATAGCAAACCTACAGCCAACATCATACTCAATGGTGAAAAACTGGAAGCATTTCCACTCAGATCAGGTACTAGACAGGGCTGCCCACTATCACCATTACTATTCAACATACTGTTGGAAGTTCTTGCCATAGAAATCAGACAGGAGCCAGGAATTAAACGGATATAGATTGGAAGAGAAGAAGTCAAACTCTCCCTATTTGCAGATGACATGATAGTATACACAGAAAAACCTAAGGAATCCAGCAAGAAACTTTTGGAAATCATCAGGAAATACAGTAAATTGTCAGGCTACAAAATTAACATTCAAAAGTCAGTGGCATTGCTCTATGCAAACACTAAGCTAGAAGAAATTGAAATCCAGAAATCAATTCCTTTTACTATAGCAACTAAAACAATAAAATATCTAGGACTAAACCTAACCAAAGAAGTGAAAGACTTGTATGCTGAAAATTATGAGTCACTACTCAAGGAAATTGAAAAAGACACAAAGAAGTGGAAATATATTCCATGTTCATGGGTTGGTAGAATTAACCTCATCAAAATGAATATACTACCCAGAGCCATCTACAAATTTAATGCTATCCACATCAAGTTCCCAAGCACATTTTTTAGCAGAACAGAATAAATGCTACAAATGTTTATCTGGAACCAGAAAAGACCTAGAATTGCTAAAACAATCTTGAGAAAAAAGAACAGAACTGGAGGCATCACACTCCTAGATCTCAAATTGTATTATAGGGCCATTGTCATCAAAACTGCTTGGTACTAGAACATGAATAGACACACTGTGACCAGTGGAATAGAATTGAGAGCCCAGAAGTGAGCCCCCACACCTATGGACATCTAATCTTTGACAAAGGGGCTCAGACTATTAAATGGGGAAAGCAGAGTCTCTTCAACAAATGGTGTTGGAAACAATGGGTTGAAACATGGAGAAGAATGAAACTGAATCACTGTATTTCACCAAATACAAAAGTAAATTCCAAGTGGATCAAGGACTTGTATGTTAGACCACAAACTATCTGATACTTAGAAGAAAATATTGGCAGAACTCTTTTCTGCATAAACTTTAAAGACATCTTCAATGAAACTAATCTAATTACAAAGAAGACTAAGGCAAGTATAAACCTATGGGACTACATCAAATTAAAAAGCTTCTTCACAGCAAAAGAAACCATTACCCAAACCAAGAGACCCCTCACAGAATGGGAGAAGATCTTTACATGCCATACACAAGACAAGAGTTTAAAAACTAACATATATAAAGAGCTTGCCAAACTCAACAACAAGACAACAAATAACCATCCAAAAATGGGGGGAGGACATGGACAGAATATTCACCACAGATGAGATCCAGAAGGCTGAGAAACACATGAAAAAATGCTCCAAGTCTCTGATTGTCAGAGAAATGCAAATAAAGACAACAACGAGATACCACTTCACTCCTGTGAGAATGTCATACATCAGAAAAGGTAACAGCAGCAAATGCTGGAGAGGTTGTGGGGTCAAAGGAACCCTCCTACACTGCTGGTGGGAATGTCAATTGGTCCAACCTCTGTGGAGAACAGTCTGGAGAACTCTCAGAAGGCTAGAAATGGGCCTACCCTGTGATCCTGCAATTCCTCTCTTGTGGATATATCCTAGGGAACCCAACATATCTATCCAGAAAGATCTGTGTACACATATGTTCTTGGCAGTACAATTTGTAATAGCCAAAACCTGGAAGCAACCCAGGTGTCCAACAACAGATGAGTGGCTGAGCAAGTTGTGGTATATATACACAATGGAATACTACTCAGCTGTAAAAAATGGTGACTTCACCGTTTTCAGCCAATATTGGATGGACCTTGAAAAAATCATGTTGAGTGAAATAAGTCAGAAACAGAAGGATGAATATGGGATGATCTCACTCTCAGGCAGAAGTTGAAAAACAAGATCAGAAAAGAAAACACAAGTAGAACCTGAAATGGAATTGCCATATTGCACCAAAGTAAAAGACTCTGGGGTGGGTGGGTGGGGAGAATACAGGTCCAAGAAGGATTTAGAGGACCTAGGGGGGGTTGTATTGTTATATGGGAAACTGGGGAATGTTATGCATGTACAAACTATTGTACTAACTGTTAAATGTTAAACATTAATTCCCCAATAAAAAATTTTAAAAATTAAAAAAACATGCATGTAAATTTTATGCACATGAGTTAATAATAACTACTGTATGTCTATCCATGCATAACTGCATACACAAATAAATATGGAAATGATAATGAAGATAAAATATACTATTGGATGCAACAGTGTAGTTTGGTCTGTGTTGGGGCTTTCTGCATTGGTACAATATTTTGCTCATTGCACTTTAAATTTCCTCATTTAAGTGATTAGAGTCTAACTGTAAAAGATCTGCAAGCTTTAGCACATCCAAATTTCTCTGAGTGCCTTAGGCCTTATTCTTTATATATATTTTATTTATTTTTGATAGAAAATTTGAGAGGGAAGAGGGAAATAGAAAGAGGGGGAGAAGAAGAGAGATACCTGCAACAGATTTCACTGTATATGAAACATCCCCCCTGCAGGTGGGGAGTGGGAGCTTGAACCTGGGTCCTTGAGCATGGTCATTTGCTTTACTAGGTATGCCATTATTGGACTACTTAGACCTTACTCTTTGGTGTTTTGACCAAATGAAATTTTTATTGTAACTTTTAGTCAATTAAAAGTCATAACTTTTAGTCATGACAGAGAATTCTTATAATATTTATGTTTTTATCTCTTATAATAGTTATGTTATTTTTTTCTACTACTTCAATTCTGTTTTATAGTTGTACAGTGGCTAAAATGTTAACTTTAAAAATTTGTTTCTGGGATATCCTTACCAGTCATCCTTGATTTTCCTGGTATATAAAGGAAAATGATTCCAACATTTAAAATTCAATTTCAATTGTTAGGCATTAAATGTTGAATGACTTTTTTAAAAAAGTATTTTAAGGCTTTTTCATCATGGTTTTCAGTTTTGGTTGTCATGCATTTCTAGCCCTAACATTCTGTAACCTAGATGATGCCCTATTTTCTGCATGAACAGTGTAGGCATACCTTTTAAAATCACTCCAGTTTGAATATTCAGTGTATCCCAAGATGGTATTCTAAAGCTCAGTGGTCTAGTAATAGAATACAAAAAGTAACATTTTACACATTAAAATTTTATGAAAGGAAATTGCTACATCAACAAGAGGTCTTTTGTTTATCCCAAATAAAAGGCTAAAACTACCATTGCTGTTGAAATATACATATGCAGCAAAGGAACCCAGTGATGAAAGTAAAGCCCAACTGAAAAACAGCATTGAAATTAAACTTACTCTTTTTTTTTTTATTCCCTTTTGTTGCTCTTGTTTTATTGTTGTAGTTATTATTGTTGTTGTTGTTGGCTAGGACAGAGAGAAATGGAGAGAGATGGGGAAGACAGAGAGGGAGAGAGAAAGATACCTACAGACCTGCTTCAACACCTGGGAAGCAACTCCCCTGCAGGTGGGAGCCGGGGGCTCCAACCAGGATCCTTACGCAGGTCCTTGGCTTTGCGCCACATGTGCTTAACCCGCTGCGCGACTGCCCGACTCACAAACTTATTCTTTGTAGCATATTTTTTCTTAAGGTCACTACATTTATTTTATGCAGCATCAAATATTCCAAAAGCATTTAGGTTAAGCCACTATAGGTTAAAATAGAGAAATGAATGTCTGCACGACTAGAGAAGACGGGAGAAATGTGCACATATAATCACTGCAGTCATTTCTGTGACTAGACTTGTATATAAAATTGATTTAATGTGAGAGAAGAGTGTGTGGCCTGGACAGTTGCCTGCCTCCCTGTGAGCCTGTGTACAGTGGCTCAGGGTTGATCCCCAGTCCTATATGGAACATGTCATGGCAGTGTGGGGAGCTCCAGGGCTGTAAAGTTTCCATCTCTGTCTGTTTTGTCTCCCTGTCTGAAGGGGAGGAACAAAAGAGCTTCTAGCAGTGAAAATTGCATATCCCAACTCTGACAAAAAGAGACAGAAAATGTTTTCATGAAGATAATTTTTGAAAGGAGTAAGATAAGTGAGGTAAGCAAGAAAGAGAAGGATGAATATAGGATGATCTCACTCATAGGTGGAACTTCAGAAACAAGGGCAGAAAAGGAAAATGCAAAGTGAAACTTGGACTGGATTTGATGTGTTACACCAAAGTAAAAGACTCTGGGGAAGGAGAGAAAGAGGGGTGAGTGAGGTTTGGGAGTCCTGGTGCATGTTGATGGAAAAGGACCCAAGATGGAGTGAAAATGTTTTGAAATAGTGTACCCATGTCTCAACAAACTGTTAACCCATAAATATAGTTGGGATGTAAATTCTATAGTTGGGATTAGAATTCCTTATGATGTTGGCATAATAAAAGAAAATCTAATTTTCTTCAACTTTTGTTAGGGAAATAGCAAGCATTCAGATGTATCATAACTTAGAGTTTTAAATTAATGTTCACCTGAAAGCCTTCCTTATAAAATTCAGAAAGTTATATTTGTTGCCCTAGAATAATATCTATACAAAAATGAATTCAAGTTCATATGTACATATCAAATACTTTTTTCTGATATATATTTTTTTAATTTTCATTTATACAAAGGAAACATTGACAAAAACCATAGGATAAGAGGGGTACAACTGCACACAATTTCCACCACCAGAACTCCATATCCCATCCCCTGCCCTGATAGCTTTCCTAGTCTTTATCCCTCTGGGAATATGGATCCAGGATCATTATGGGGTGCAGAAGGTGGAAGGTCTGTCTTCTATAATTGCTTCTCTGCTGAACATGGGATATTGATAGGTCGATCCATACTCCCAGCCTACCCCTCTCTTTCACTAGTGGGACAGGGTTCTGGGGAAACCAAGCTCCAGAACACATTGGTGGGGTCGTCTGCCCAGGGAAGTCCGGTTGGCATCATATTAGCATCTGGAACATGGTAGCTGAAAAAAAGAGTTAACATATAGAGCCAAACAAGTTGTTGATTAGTCATGAACCTAAAGGCTGAAATGGTTCATATGAAGAGATGGGGTCTCCGTTTTGTAGATAGTAGGACTATTTTAGTTATATTCCAAAGAGCCCATGACTATACTATTCTTTTTCTTTCTGAGCCTGACATCTGATATGCAGGTGGATCCAAGTTATTGTCTGGGGAGATGATGTCATGGCTGGAAAAAGGAACAGAAAGCTGGATCAGGGAAGAGAGTAGCTACCAAGTATGGGAAAGGTGTATACATTTTTTTTTACTGTAAATCCCATCAATTTGATGTGATCTGGGGCCTATATTCAGCTTGGGAGCCTATGTGACCTCTGTATCCCTGTGGATCTGAACTCACATTCTGTGGTCACGAGTAGGAACATTATTACAAGCTCTTAATTTCTTTGGAGGGAGGGTGAGGACAGAGAGGTGTCATCTCCAGGGCTTTGTCACTCCAGACTGACTTTTTAAAAAATATTTTTAATTTATTTGATAGAGCAGTTAGAGAGAAAGTGATAGGGAAGACCATTTATGTTAAAATAGAGAGGGAGAAAAAAAGAGAAATACCTCCAAGGCTATTCTTGGTATAATGGTTAGCACTCTAGACTCTGGATCCATAGAAACACCTGAGGCACTGCATCACTACTCATGAAGTTTTCCCACTGCAGATGGGGACCACAGGCTTGAACCCAGGTCCTTGCATATTACTACAGAGACATTCTACCAGGTGCACAACCACGTCCCTCCTCCAGGCTGACTTTTTTGTCAGAGTCATAGAGGGAAAGAAAGGACAGTGCTGACACTTTCTTCAGTGCACAGGAGGCCAGCTTCAAACCTGCTTAGTTCATCCCTTTTTAATAACTTTGTGGATTCAAATTACATTAGTGAGTATATTTCAACTTTACATAGCAGTAATGTTTGCTTTATTTTGCTTTTGTTTTAAAATACTTATCAGTAATGTTCAAAATATAGGATTTTATTTATTTTCTTACTGAGCATTTTGCAGACTTCAGACTTACTTACTCAGAGACCAAGACAGAGAGAGGTAAGATGTGTAGAGTGTAGTACCCCCAGATAGCCTGCCAAGGGCAGCCATCTACCCACATGACCTTTTGCCACCTCAGTGTGCACTTATTTTAAATAACATGGGCTGTTCTATAGCATTGGGCTTTCATATGTGCATATAGTATCTAAAATAACTGTAGAATGATTTGCTTAAGATCTATAACCAATTTGTTGCCTCCTACTAGACATTAAGAAAGGTGACAAGTCAATGGAAAAAATAAGGTAAAACTTGTGTATACTGAAGCAAGTCAAAAAATTCCTGTTGAACTCAAATCTTTGAAGGTACATTGTCTAAATCAGACATTTTCTTTTTTATTATGACTCATAATAAATAGGAACCAGAGTTCCTATTTCATCTCAAGTTTAGGTTATTTTGCTCAATCTCTGTTTAGATTCTATTAAACTCCAGCTGGTTGAAGCGGGCTTGGTAGAGTGTCTACTAGAGATTGTCCAACAGAAAATGGAAAGTGAAAAGGAGGATGATATTGCTGAGCTCAAAACTGCTTCAGATCTAATGGTTCTGTTACTTCTTGGAGGTAAGTTCTAGTTTATATGAACAAATAACTTGGTTGTGAGATTTTATAAATGTATTGTTTCTTTTGAACATACTGTATTAAACACCTAATTTTTCCACTTCATATTTCCATTTCCTATTTAAACCTGCTAATGGAATAATTTTGAAACTGTAAACACATCATGAGGAGAACATTATAGATAATGATCCTAGAAAATATGTGTCTATACTAACTTCTGGTATCAAAGAAGTCATTATTTTCCATTTGGGAGGGTGAAGGGGGCTGAGTGGTGGCACACATTGTTGAGCTCACATGTTAAGTATGCAAGGACCCTAGTTCAAACCCCTGGTTCCCACCTGCAGAAGCTTCGTGAGTGGTGAAGCAATGCTGCAGGTATCTCTCTGTCTCCCTCTTTATCTCCCCATTCCTCTCATTTTCTGGCTATAAATAAAGATAATTTTTAAAAAATTAAAAAGAAAGGAAAGTTTTTTTGTTTTTTGTTTTAAAAAGATATTAGGGGCCGGGAGGTGGCACACCTGGTTGAGTGACATGTTACAGTGTGAAAGGACCCAGGTTCGAGCCCCTGGCCCCCACCTGCAGGGGGAAAACTTTGCGAGTGGTGAAGCAGGGCTGCAGGTGTTTCTCTTTCTCATCCTTCCCTCTCGATTTCTGGCTGTTTCTATCCAATACATAAAAAGATAATAAAAAAATTTAAAAAGCTATTATTTTCCTCTTAGCTGTTTGTCTTATATGCCACCAGATGAATCCATGCAGAAATTATTTGAAGGAGGGAAAGGTAACGTGTTTCAAAGGGTACTATCCTGGATTCCATCAAATAACCAACAGCTGCAACTTGCTGGAGCTTTGGCAATTGCAAATTTTGCCAGAAATGGTAAGCTTTTTAGTCTTGCTTTTTAAACCAAATATTTTTTTCTCTCTCTCTTTTTAATTTATTTATTGGAGTATTAATGGTTTACAGTCAACAGTACAATAAAGTTGTTTGTACATGCATAACATTTCCACATACCAATATCCCCTGTAGGCCCTCTCCTGCCCATCATGTTTCAGGAGCCAAACCCTCCCCACCACCCCAGAGTCTTTTACTTTGGTGCAGTACACCAGCTCCATTCCAAGTTCTGCTTAGAGTTTTCCCAAGAAGATGAATTCACCATGAACCTGAGACTTTGGTGCCTCAGAATAAGAGTCTCTTTGCTCTGGGTTCACCATTCTGAGTACCTGCTGAGCCCCAGTGACAATGTTGATGGCCTCCCCAAAGAGGCTCATCTTGTACCCTTCACCAAGAATGGTGGGAATTTTGTGTCTGTGTCTTCTATTACTCTTCTGATATATATATATATATAGTCTCTGAACTTGACTTCTGGCAGATTTTTTGGTTTTTATTTTATTTTTTCAAATTTTAAAAACTTTATAATCAGGCTTATGAAACCAGTGACCAACTAATCTCTAAATATGATGGGAGAAAGAATTAGAATCTATTTTATTTTCAAATAGCTCCATTTTCCACAGTGTAGATAATGGGTATCGGTATTATAAGATACTTATGTGCATTTGTAAAGGGAAGAAAAATGCTTTTGTTTTATTCAGATGGGAATTGTATCCATATGGTAGACCATGGAATTGTTGAAAAGCTTATGAGTTTGTTGGACAGACATGTAGAAGATGGAAATGTGACAGTGCAGCATGCAGCACTGAGTGCCCTCAGGAACTTGGCCATTCCAGGTAAGACTAGGGGGAAGAGGCTGTGTAAGGAAGAGCTTGGTGTCTTTTTTTTTAAATTTATTTAAGAAAGGATTAATTAACAAAACCATAGGGTAGGAGGGGTACAACTCCACACAATTCCCACCACCCAATCTCCATTTCCCACCCCCTCCCCTGATAGCTTTCCCATTCTCTATCCCTCTGGGAGCATGGACCCAGGGTCATTGTGGGTTGCAGAAGGTGGAAGGTCTGGCTTCTGTAATTGCTTCCCCGCTGAACATGGGCGTTGACTGGTTGGTCCATACTCCCAGTCTGCCTTTCTCTTTCCCTAGTAGGGTGGGTCTCTGGGGAAGCGGAGCTCCAGGCCACATTGGTGGGGTCTTCAGTCTAGGGAAGCCTGGCTGGCATCCTGATGACATCTGGAACCTGGTGACTGAAAAGAGAGTTAACATACGAAGCCAAACAAATTGTTGAGCAATCATGGACCCAAAGCTTGAAATAGTGGAGAGGAAGTGTTAGGGGGGTACTCACTGCAAATTCTAGTGTACTTCTGCTTTCAGGTATATATTTTGCAGTAGTTTATGGATACGTGTGAACATATGCTCTCTCTCACAGAAACTGGTGTATATCTCGGTTTTGGGACTTTGTTAGAAAGTGAACCACCTGAGATGAAATTACAGTATACTATGAAAGGAAAGGTCTCACCCGAGTAATGAAGTTGAAGGGTTGTCATTCCACACGTGAAGTCTCTGGACACAGTCTGAAGTGAAGCATATTGAGGTGGCAATCGTTGTGTTGGTTAGAGCTTGGTGTCTTAAGGAAAATATTCATTATGTCCTTTGTGGACCTGCTGTGACCAAAACCACAAAAAATAATCTTCAAATTGTTTACATTTTTCTTACCAGTAAATGGATCTCACTTTAACTGTGTTTGGGGGACTATGTAAACAATCTTTGACTTACCACAGATCTTTCAAATATTCTGTATATTACCTCCTGTGTATTTTTAATTGTTTTTCTTATTTAATAGTTAAACTTTTTTTCCTCTGTTCCTTTTTTAGTGATTTAATAATGATCAAGTTGTGGCATAAGAGGGGTGCAATTTCACACAATTCCCACTGCATCCTGTCCTCTCCATTGGGACCTTCCCTATTATTTATCCCTCTGGGAGTATGGACTAAAGATCTTTATGGGGTACAGAAGGTGGGAGGTCTGGCTTCAATTGCTGCTCCACTGGACATGGGCATTGGCAGGTGGATCCATACCTCCAGCCTATTTTTGTCTTTCCCTAATGGGACAGGGCTCTGGATAGATGGGGTTCTAGGACACATTGGTAAGGTCATCTGCCTAGGGAATTTAGGTTGGTATCATGGTAGCACCACAGTTTGGTAGCTGAAAAGCATTAAAATATAAAGCAGAACAAATTAGTAAGCAGGGACCTAAGGGTAAGAATATAGGAAATAAGATTTGGGGTCTTCGTGTTGGAAGAAGCTAAGAAGTCTATTTTAGGTATATTCCAGGACACCCATGACTTTAGTAAGTTTTGCCTGAGCCCCATAGCCCACATGCAGATGAGCTGAAAGTATTCTTTGTGAAGGTGTTGTAAGAATAGGACTAGAAAGCTGGATCAGGGCAGAGAGTAGCTCCCAAATATGGGAAAATTATATAATTACTATTAACTCTAAACCCCATCAGTCTGACCTAGGGCCCATGTCTATTCATATTCAGCACAGGAGCCTGTGTAACCTCTATCCCTGTCGGTCTGAGCTCACATTCCATGGTCATAGCTAGGAACATTCTACTCTAGTCATTTCAGGACCTGTCTTCCTCGAGTGGCAGAGTATGTTGTTCCAGCCTTCCTTTGGAGAGTGAGGCAGTTTCTACCACTGTTGTTCTGTATTGAGGGCAATGTCCTGTAGAGGCCCACAAGAAGGTTTATGATATTGTTCCTGATGTAGATGACCAGTGATGGTAGAAAGAAGAATCTGTTAGAGGTCTAGGCCCTTTATATCTGTAAAACTTTTTAAGCATCTTCAGCCCAAATGCAGCAATAGTATCCATACAGTCTCCTAAAGAATGACTATTAAAGTTTATGGCTTTTTCCCCCTGCATGTAGATTTAGAATTATCAAAAGCAGCTAGAATGTATCTTTTTAGATTAAAAACTTGGTAATATAGTCACCTTACCACTAGAAGTAGTATAGGAAATAGGTAAAACTATTCTTTTCAAAAATAAATTGCTGGTTCATTGACTTGCAACCCTCACTCTGTATGAAGAAATCAACTGTCAGTGTGATTCATACTAGCATACTGATAATTGTCTGTAATAACTATATTAGATGGATGTAAAAGAAGCATTAAAGTTTAGGAATTTAATAAGGCAACATTGACAAATTACCTTTACAAGTTATTTTTTATTAGTGATTTAATTATGATTGACAGATTGGGGAATATGAGGGATACAATTATTGGAGTGTCTTGAGGTTTGGCTGAAAAAGGCAGTAATTATGGCCTTACATGTTATATATGTATATCCTTACAGGATACTTAATCAATCACCATTGTTCCCAACCTTGTTCTTAAAATTCATTAATAAATGATTTGCAATAACAAGGACTACTTTTAAAATAGAAAAAATATGCCTTTAAAGACAAAATACACAATAAATGTGTATTGAATGCTAACAGCACTTAATCATCGACTCCGTTCTCTTTCTCTAGTTGTAAATAAAGCAAAGATGTTATCAGCTGGAGTCACAGGAACAGTTTTGAAATTTCTTAAATCTGAAATGCCACCAGTTCAGTTCAAACTTCTGGGAACACTGAGAATGCTAATAGATGCACAAGGTAAAAGATAAACTTTTCTGAAGTGGTTTTTTGTTTTTGCTTTTTTGGGTTTTTTGCATAATACTTTTAATGTGCTTCTAATTGGGAAAAAATGTTTTTAGCTTTCAGAATTATGTGAATATAAACATCAGCAGCAAGCAATGACAAAATGGGATTGGTTTTAGAACCCTATTCAGTAATTCTCATGCTTGTTGCACTTGATTTTAAATAGGAATTATCCTGCAGTATCTTGTATCTCTTTTTATTAAAACACAATCCTGGGACTGGAAAAACAGTATAGTGATTATGTAAAAGACTTTCATGCCTGATACTCTGAGGTCCCAAGTTCAATCCCTAGCACTATCATCAGCCAGAGCTGAACAGTGCTCTGGTTATAAAAACAAATAAAAATGAAAAACAGAATCCTAGGCTTAGGATGATTTACTAGTAATTCTTGAGGTCTTTTTTATATTTGAGCATTCCATTTCTATTTTTCTCTTCTCTCTTAACATGTATGCCACATTAACAGTCAAATTCTTTTTTTAAAAAAATGTTGTGCAAACAGGGAAACCCTTTTTCTTTATACAGAAGCAATAGTGAAAATCACTTCTTGGAATGAATCGTTTTATTTATTTACAAATGCCAGATTTTTCTCTTTCTTGATTCCTTAGAGGATTCTTAAAAGCCTGTTGTTTGCAAGAGTAATCACGATTACTAGGCTAAACCAAAAGATTATGAATTCTGTGTTTTGGGCTAGGGAAATAGCATAAAAGTTATGCAAAAGACTCTCATACCTGAAGCTCTGAGATCTCAGGTTCAATCCCCAGCACCACCATCAGCCAGAGCTGCCTCTAAGTGGGTCTTCTTCACATGCCTCTGTGCTGGTTTCTCCAGTTGATGGTCTGTAAGTGCTGCATTCATTGTGTCTTGCCTTCCTCCTTACAGCAGAAGCTGCGCAGCAACTGGGACAGAATGTAAAGTTGGTGGAGCGTTTGGTAGAGTGGTGTGATGCCAAAGATCATGCTGGTGTGATGGGGGAGTCCAACAGGCTGCTCTCGGCCCTTATACGACACAGTAAATCAAAAGTAAGTCACAGAGGCCTAGGTTGTGGTGCATTCACTTGATGGCACATATTATAATACCCAAGGACAAGGATTCAAGCCCCTGATCTCACCTTCAGGGAGACAGCTTCACAAGTGGGAAGCAGTACTATAGGTCTCAGTGCCTCTTCTCTCTCTCTCTCTCTCTGTCTGTCTCTCTCTCTATTCCACCCCCCTCAATCTCAGTTTTTCTCTTAGAAATACAATAAATGAACAAGTTTTTTTTTTTTTTTTTTTTGCCTCCAGGGATATTGCTAGGGCTCAGTGCCTGCACTACAAATCCACTGCTCCTGGAAGCCATTTTTTCCATTTTGTTACCCTTGTTGTTATTGATATCACTGTTCTTGTTGTTGTTATAGAGAACAGAGAGAAATCATGCCTTGTGAGGGTTGTACAGAATGCTCTCCACAGAGGTTGGACCAATTTACATTCCCACCAGTAGTGCAGGAGGGTTTCTTTGTCCCCACAGCCTCTCCAGCATGTGTTGCTGCTGTCATTTTTGCTGTAAGCCATTCTCGACAGAGGTGAGGTGGTATCTCATTGTGGTCTTTGTTTGCATTTCTCTGACAACCAGTGACCTGGAGCAATTTTTCATATATTTGTTGGCCTATTGGATCTCTTCTGTAGTGAATATTCTGTTCGTATCGTCTGCCCATTTTTTGGATGAGGTATTTGCTTTTTTTGTTGCTAAGTTTGGTGAGCTCTTTATATATTTTTGTTATTAGCCTCTTGTCTGATGTGTGTCATTGGAAGATCATCTCCCATTCTCTGAGGGGTCTCTGGCTGTGCCAAAGCTTTGCATTTGATGTAGTCCCATTGGTTTGTTTCTGCTCACAGGCTATGAAGCAGGTCTGCAGGTGTCTATTTTTCTCTCCCCCTCTCTGTCTTCCCCTCCTCTCTCCATTTCTCTGTCCTATCTTAACAGTGACGACATCAACAACAATAACTACAACAACAATAAAAATAAATTAAGAAAGAAACAGAAGGATAATCTGGGATGATCTCACTCTCAAGCAGAAGTTGAAAAACAAGATCAGAAGAGAAAACACAAGTAGAACCTGAACTGAATTGGCATATTGCACCAAAGTAAAAGACTCTGGGGTGGGTGGGTGGGGAGAATACAGATCCAAGAAGGATGGCAGAGGACCTAGTGGGGGTTGAATTGTTATATGGAAAACTGGAAATGTTATGCATGTACAAACTATTGTATTTACTGTCAAATGTAAAACATTAATTCCCCAATATTAAGAAATTTAAAAAAAAGAACAGAACCATGTGGTGGCATAATAAAAGCATCAAAGGAAGAATCAAAAGACTGTTGTTTACCCCCAGCTTTGTAACTCACAACTATTCATTTTTGAAGCCATCACTACAACTCTTATGAGTTTTTGTATCAGTTCCTAAAGTTGTATAATAAATATTGCAAAAAAAAAAAAAAAAACAGCAGCCAAAAGCAATATAATCACTCATGAACCTTCAATATGAATAATATTCAAGGATAGCTCTCCATGTTATGTCTTTGCCCTGATTGACATCAGCTGGGCATGAGGTTGTCAGATACCTATAAAAGGTAATCTTGTGAAACCTCACTTATTCCCATCTTGAGAAACTCCAACAGTTTCTCTTCTAACAGCTTCTTGCATTCTTTTTAAAAAAGAATCCTCCTCACCTACTTCCTATTACAGGTTCTCTCACTCACTCCAAAGCTAACCTTATCAAGGCAAGGACTGCAAAAGCTGAATAAAGGCCAGAGACTGGCATACTTTAACGATGACTCTTAGTCACTATCAGGCCATTCCATCAGTTGGAACCCTAATCAGGGAGTCCTGAGATTCCCAAACAGACTTGATGGGCTCAAAACTCAAATCCCTCTCTCCATTGTTACTGGTTATTTCCATCAGGAACAACAAAAAAAAATAGACCCCTTTGTGTGCCCCCATAGGACCTTGCCCTCAACTTGGATCAGCAATAGAGCATGTTCCACTACCTGAGGAATTTCCTGTCTATTCCCATTTTTTGTAGTGTTTTGAGTATGAAAGGGTGTTGGATTTTGTCAAAGGCTTTCTCTGCATCTATTGAGATAATCATGATTTTTGGCCTTGCATTCCTGGGATAAATCCCACTTGATTGTGATGAACAATCTTTTTGATATGCTGCTGTATCCGGTTGGCCAAGATCTTATTTAATATTTTGGCATTGTTTTCATCAGAGATATGGGTCTGTAGTTTTCCTTTTTTGCTCTTGTCCCTATTTGCTTTTGGTATCCAGGTGATGTTGACTTCATAGAAGGTGGAAGGGAGTGTTCCTGTTTCTTCGATCTTATGGAAAAGCTTTAGAAGTATGGGTATTAACTGTTTTCTGAAGGTTTTGTAGAATTCGTTTGTGAGGCCATCTGTTCTAGGACTTTTGTTATTGGGGAGATTCCTAATAACTGTTTTAATTCCTTTGTCTGTGATTGGTGTGTTTAGGTTTTGTAGTTCTTCTTGGTTAAGTTTTGGAAGGGCATATGTTTCTAGAAATTCTTCCATTTCTTCCAGATTTTCTAGCTTAGTGGCATATAGTTCTTCATAGAAGGTTCATGTGATTTTCTGGATTTCTGTGGCGTCAGTTGTGATATCTTCTCTATCGTTTACGATTCTATTAATTTGAGTGTCCTCCCTTTTTTTTTTATTTTAGTCTGGCTAAAGGTTTGTTAATCTTGTTTAATTTTTCAAAGAAACAACATTTGGTTTCATTGATCTTTTGTATGGCTCTCTTATTTTCAATGTTGTTTATTTCTGCTCTATTGTTAGTGATTTCTGTCCTTCTGGTTGCTTTAGGGTTCCTTTGTTCCTCTTCCTCTAAGTCCTTAAGGCATGTAGTCAGGTCGTTTATTTGAGCTTTTTCTTGTTCTATAATATGTGTTTGTATGGCTATGAGTTTCCCTCTTCATACTGCTTTAGCTGTGTCCCAAATATTTTGATAGCTTGTGTCTTCATTTTCATTTGTTTCCAGGAACATTTGAATTTCTTGCTTGACTGTCTCTCTGACCCAGTGGTTCTTAAGCAGTATGTTGTTGAGTTTCCAAATTCTGTTACTTTTAGTAATTTTCTGTTTGTTGTTGAATGGTAGCTTTACTCCACTATGGTCTGAGAAGATACTTTGGATGATTTCAGTGCTCTTGAATTTGTTGATACTGTATTTGTGGCCTAACATGTGGTCTGTCCTTGAGTATATGTTTTTTTGGATTTGAAAAGAATGTGTATTCCAGTATTTTGTGGTGAAGAACTCTAAAATATCCAGGAGGTCTAATGTGTCCATCTCTTCATTTAATTCTCTAGTTTCTTTCTTGATTCTCTGCTTATTTGATCTGTTTATGTGTGAGAGTGGGGTGTTAAAGTCTCCCACTATTATTGTATTACTGTTGATGTATTTTTGTAGTTCTTTCAGTAGGTGTTTGATGTATTTAGATGTTCCCTCATTGGGTGCATAGATGTTAATAATTAAGTCTTCTTGGTTGATTGATCCTCTAATCATTATGTAATGGCCTTGCTTATCTTTTATTACTTTATTTAATTTAAAATCTATTGTGTCAGAGATGAGAATGGCTGTTACTGCCTTTTTTTGTGGTCCATTAGCCTGTATGATAGTCTTCCATCCTTTCAGTTTAAGTCTGTGTTTATCTTGTTGGGTCAGATGGGATTCTTGCAAACAGCATATGGTTGGGTTATGTTATCTGATCCATCCTCCCACTCTGTACCTTTTGATGGGTGAGTTTAAGCCATTGACATTTACTGATATTATGGATTGAATATATTGAAGTGCCATTATTTAACAACTTTTTATTTGCTCTGATATATGGCAAGTATTATAGAAGGTCTTTTAGAACCTCTTTCAGGACAGGCTTGGTGATGGTTGCCTCCTTTAACTGTTGTCTGTCTGAAAAGGTTTTGATGCCTCCATCTAGTTTGAGTGAAAGTCTAGCAGAATATATTATCCTTGGTTGAAAACCTTTTTCTTTCAGGGCTCGATAGATACATGGCCATTCTCTTCTGGCTTTTAGAGTTTGAGTGGAAAAGTCTGCTGATAGTCTTATGGGTTTTCCCATGTATGTGACATTTGTTTTTCTCTTGCAGCCTTTAGGATCCTTTCTTTATCCTTACTTCTTTTCATTGTAACTATAATGTGCCTTGGTGTCTTCAGGTATGGGTTGATTCTGTTTGGGACTGTCTGGGCCTCTTGAATCTTAATGTCCTTTTTGTTGTTTAGGAAAGGGAAGTTTTCTTCCATTATTTCCTCTAGAGTGTTTACTTCCCCTTCCTCTCTTTCTTCCTCTGGCAGGCCAGTTATACAAATGTTACTTCTTTTGAGATCATCCCATATGTCTCTGTTGTTGTTTTCAGTGTCTCTCAGTCTCTTTTTTGAGCCCTTTCACCTCTTTCTTATTTTTCTCTAGCTCATCCTCTGTCTGGGTAATTCTGTTTTCTGCTTCTGTTAGTGTTCTTTCCCTTCCCTCAGCTTCTTTCTTCAGTTCAGCTATTTCAGTTCTCTAATTACCTCGAGGTAGCTAGTATTTTCCTTGAGGGTCTCATCAGTTGTTTCCCTAATTCTGATAGCACTTTCCTCCATAGTTGTCTTCATTTCTGTGATTATTAGGCTTATTATTGCTTTCATGCTTTTCTTTTCTATGGTTCCTTCTGACTGATTTGGAGTTTCTTCTGGGCTCCTATCTTCATTCATTATAGTAGCAGGTTTTTTTTTTTTTGCTCTTGGTTTAACCAATTTTTTTATGGATGTTTTTTATTTTTGTGTTCTCTTGTTCTTCAGCTGTTGTGTTTTGAGTACAAGCCACGCTATACTAAATACCTTTGTGGCAAATGCAGCCACCAGCCTCGGAAATTACAATAGTGGCTGAAGCAAGGATTGAAGCAGTTTAACCAGTACCAGGTAGCCAAACAATGCCTCTAGTCCAAGAAAAAATAGCAGCCAAATCCAAATGAACAAGAAAGAGAAAGGAAAAAAGGGATAGCAAGAATAGACAATTATGCAAATCTACTGTCAACTGTAAATTCTCAGGGTACCAAGAGGAGAAAGGGAAGTAGAGAAGAGACACACATGAAGAGAGTCCACTCTGAGTCAGATTTTTCCCCAAAATAATTCACAAACGAGTATCAATGAATTCAGAAAGCAGAAGAAGGAGGAATGAAGAAAAGAAGACAAGAATGAGAAAAAAAATGAAAAGAAATATCAGTGAAAGGAAAGAGTTTTTTGTTTTTTGTTTTAATTAGCTAGGAAGCGGGAGAAGGGGGAGAGAGGATAGAGAAGGTAGGTAGAGTGAAAAGTTCAATGGATAGGATACCCAGTCACTTAGCAATAGAAAATACACTAAAAGTTAATTTTGGTCACCCTGAAGGGGGTTGGGGAGGGACACATGTATATATAACAGTAATAATAAAATAGAACAGAGTAAAACACCCTAACAGTCAGTCTGCAGCTTGGATGGCTCCCGATTGGCTCAGGCAGCCTGAGCAAAGATAGTCAATTGCTTAAAAAAAAAAAAAAAAAAAAAGAAGAAGAAAGAAAGAAAGAGAAAAAAAAAGAAAAGAAAAGAAAAAGTAAAAAAAAAAAAAAAACCTTTGGTAGTCTTTCCCAGGCAGGGTGAGGGTTTGATTGGTCAGATATGTTGTCACTCCAATTGTGCTTGAGGCACTTAGAAAGAAAAAAAAAAAGAGCAAAGGGAATCAGAAAGGAAAAGGATTGGAATCACACCCCTGATGAGCCAGGAATCTTGCTAAAGAAAAAGCTCAGCGGGGAGCCTGCTAGTAGCAGCTCTCCAGCCCCAGGGGTCTGGTTATAGGGTGGTGGAGAGCCATGTGCTTCAGAAATAATCAAAAAATTTTCTTTCTTTTTTTCTCTGTCTTCTAACCCAAACTGAGCTATAGTCACCTCCTTGGCACACTTAGGACCCCTTATTCACCGTCCTGCTGACAGCCAGGTATCCTACCCTTTCTTGCAGTTGTTTCTGCAGTTGTTGTCAGAGCTCATGCTAGCAGTTGCCTCCAAGTTGCCATCTTGGCTCCGCCCCCCAAGTCTTAAGAATTTCTTAGTACAACTTGCTTTATATTATTGAAGTTAACTTGGGCTATGTTGTGTTATACTTCAAATTATTTGGAAATTGTGGGAAATAGCAAAGAAAGTTTTTGTTTTTTTCATTTATTTTTCACTTATTTATGCTTATACAGTATTAGAGTATTAGGCCCTCATCAGTGGCCAATGCCACTGATCCATCTTCCCAGCAAATTTTTATTTTTGACAGAAAGATACCAAAGCATTGGCCCACCACCCATGAAGCACCCACATGGTCTGGTTTATTATTATTATTATTTAAACCCAAGTCCTCATGCTTGGTAAAGTATATAATTAATCTGTTAAATGGTTCCTGGCCCACATAATTTTTAAATATTTCATAATTAAGACTTTCCATTAAATTAGACTTAATTCAAGAATTAAACTCTAAGATGAAGACAAAAATAGAAATAAATATGATCATTTGTTTCATCTAACTTTCCTCAGATACAGTGATGCTGTTTCATTCTTTTACATATATAAGTTAATGTATATTTAACCACTTGTTAATTTATTTCTGAATACCTTTTAGTATATAGTAAGGTTGATGTCTTGATTTCTTCTCCTATTGGTTCAC
This sequence comes from Erinaceus europaeus, assembly GCF_950295315.1. Classification (NCBI taxonomy): domain Eukaryota; kingdom Metazoa; phylum Chordata; class Mammalia; order Eulipotyphla; family Erinaceidae; genus Erinaceus; species Erinaceus europaeus. Next base: position 103,992,892 of record NC_080164.1, on the reverse strand, counting down.
TGCTTCTTATAATATTCATCTATGTATATTAATTTTACAACCCCCCACTTCACTATATTTACTTTTTGTTTCTCAGAGATTTTTCTCTAGATTTTTTTTCTTTCCTTTAGGATTTTTGATATGTACTATCGTGTCATATACAAATAGTGACTTGTCTACTTCTTGTCCAATATGAATCCCTTTTATTTCTTGCCTAATTGCTATGACTAGAATTTACAAAGCTGTGTTGGAAAATACTGAGAAGAACTTCCTTATCTTGTTCCTCATCTTAAAGGAAACCATTCAGGTTTTTAACATTGGCAATTGGTTTGTTGTAAATGGTCTACAATGTTAAGTTATGTCTTTCTATCTCTGTTTCAAGAGTTTTGCCAGGCTGGGGATACATCATAATAGTTCTACAAAAGTTTTTCATGTGTGAGGCTCCAAGGGCCCAGGTTCAGTCCCCAGCACTACCAGAATCCAGAGCTGAGAAGTGCTTCGTTGTTCCTGCCCTCCCCACATCTTGCCCCCCTCTTTGCCCTCTTCCTCTCCTTCATCAAAAAAAAAAAATGAATAGAAATATATTTTTAAAAGCATTCTGTCATAAAATGGGGGTTGAACCTTGTGAAACATTTTTCACTACAATTATTGATGTAACATGTAGATTTTTCTTTTAAAAATATTATATTTATTTTTGATAGAGACAGAGAGAAATCAAGAGAGGAGGAGGAGATAGAGAGGAAGAGAAAAAGAGAGACATCTGCAGCACTGCTTCACTGCCATGAAGTTTCTCTCCCCCAATCATGACAGGTGTGAAGTGAGAGCTTGAACTCAGGCCTTTGTACACCATGATATGTGCACTTAATCAGGTATGCCACCACCTGGTCCCAGAACTATGCTATTTATTTTTTTTTCAACTTCTGCTGATGTTGGTTTGTTGAATTTATTTGGGTATATTGAACTATCCTTGAATACATGGGATAAACCTGAGTTGATCATGATGTACAGTAATTTTCATTTAATGTATTTGGTTTGCTAAGGTTTTGTTTAAGATCTTAGCATGTGTATCAAGGGGTAAAAGCAACCCCTCCATTTCCCAACTTTATCCAGAACATCTAGAGAATGACTACCTAGTGCTATAATAAAAATCTAAAAAGACTTTTTTCTTTTTGAGGAGTTAATGGTTTACAGTCAGCAGTAAAATAAAATACAATAGTCTGTACATGCTACGTGTCTAGTCTTTCACCAAAGTGCAATACACCAACTCCAGTCCAAGTTCTGCTTTGTTTTCGCTTCTGTTCTTATTTTTCAACTTTTGGTGCACCTCTGAAAAAATAATATTAAGAGCTATGGTGGTGCTTTTATTTCTTGAGTATCTTCTGTAATTAAATTCCTTGATTGCACTGCAAAGGTTTTCTTTTATTTAGGAAATTTTAATTGTCACTATTTTAGAATTTATTTAAAGCTGAAAAGCTTTCTCCTTTATGTGGAAAAATAATTATGGTTAAATGTGATGATTTTGAGAGGACACTGTCAGAAAAATCACTCAAATTAGTGATTATGTGACTGATTATAATGTCACCTACATTGACAACTATGGTTTATAATTATTGCTTATTTGTTATAGGATGTAATTAAAACCATTGTACAAAGTGGTGGTATCAAGCACCTAGTTACCATGGCAACTAGTGAACATGTAATAATGCAGAATGAAGCCCTTGTTGCTCTAGCACTAATCACAGCTTTAGAATTGGGTGAGTATCCAAGTGACAAAACTTAATTTTTTTTTTGTTTGCTTTTGTTTTTGCCCGTTTTTACCTTAGATAAAGTTATCTAGTGAAATAGAAGTCATTCTCTCTCTCTCTCTCTCTCCATATATCTGAGGATGTGGAAAATTATATTCTACATATTATCACCACAGGCATCCACTTTAATTGTGCTTTTAGCAGCATTTTTAGTGCAGTGCCTTAAGGTTGCTTTAATGGTTTATTCTCAAATTGTGGACACTTCGATAATACAGAAAAAATTAACAGTCCCTTTTTTGTGGAGAAACCAAATAACATTTAGAAAACATCAAATATATTGTTTGCTAGCGTCCCAGAGACTAGGACTAATTTTCCATTTCTCCTATTGTTCCAGTTAATCTTTTCTTCCTTTCTTCCTTCCCTCCTTCCTCTCTCTCTCTTTCTTTCTTTTTTTTCCCTCTTTTCCTTTCTTTCTGTTTTATTTTATTTTATTTTATTTTTTCCTCCAGGGTTATTGCTGGGCTCGGTGCTTGCACCATGAATCCACCGCTCCTGGAGGCCATTTTTCCCCCTTTTTGTTGCCCTAGTTGTTGCAGCCTCGTTGTGGTTATTATTGCCATTGTTGACGTTGCTTTGTCGTTAGATAGGGCAGAGAGAAATGGAGAGAGGAGGGGAAGACAGAGAGAGGGGAGAGAAAGATAGACACCTGCAGACCTGCTTCACTGCCCGTGAAGCGACTCCCCTGCAGGTGGGGAGCCGGGGGCTCGAGCCAGGATCCTTACGCGGGTCCCTGCGCTTTGCGCCACGTGCGCTTAACCCACTGCGCCACCGACCAACTCCCCTTTCTGTTTTATTTTTAAGTGGACTGAAGCAGTACAGTTGGACCCACAAAACGGCTTAGTTGATAGTGATGTGTGTGACCTAGGCTGAAGTCTGGCCCCCACTACATTGGCTATGGTTGGCCTATCTCTCTCACCCTCACACTCCATTTCTCTCTTTCTCCATCTGTCTCTTTCAACCTGCCTGTCTCTGTGGGGTGGTGGGGGGAGTATGAGTTAGATGGGGCTGGAAGATGGCTGGCTCACTTGGTATAGACCCTGGCCACCACCTAGGAGCACTGCGCACAGGCAAAGCTTCACAAGCAGTGAAGCAGTGCTGTGGTGTCTCTCCTCCTTTCTATCTTTCCTCCCTCCTCTCTTCCTCTATGCCTTCCACATTTTATCTGAGGGGATAAAAGTCCACTGAGAGGGAGTCAGGCAGTAGCGCAGTGGCAAACGCTAGAAGAAGAAGTAGCGCAGTGGGTTAAGTGCAGGTGCTGCAAAGCGCAAGGACCTGTGTAAGGATCCTGGTTCAAGCCCCCAGCTCCCCACCTGATGGGGAGTCGCTTCACAAGTGGTGAAGCAGGTCTGCAGATGTCTTATCTTTCTCTCCCCTTCTGTCTTCCCCTCCTCTCTCCATTTTTCTCCTGTCCACCAATGACGACAACAATAAAACAACAATGGCAACAAAAGGGAATAAATAAATAAATATTTTTTTAAAAAGTCCACTGGGAGCAGTGAAATTATGAACACATAAACCCTTTGTGAAACTGTGCCATTTAGGAGGAGAAAAAGAAAACCTACAGTGAGTTGAGACAAGCATATTAAATGAGATGGATGCAATCGTATTAACCACAAAGCGAAGTATGGAGCAGAGACTCATGGAAATAAAATGTGATTAAACTGAAAGAATCACTATGGAAAAGCATCCACATGAAACAACAAATTTAAAAAATGAAACAAGAAATAGTGAAGTAAGACAACAGATGAGATGGACTTAAACAATATAGTCAGAAACTTTTTATCCCAAAAGAAATTATAAACATTCTTCTCCCATGCACAATGGAATATTTTAAGTATTGTTGGGAAACAAAAAAATGATCTTAATAAATGTGTAAAAATAGAAATCCTAAGTAGCATCGTTCCTCATCATAGTAGTATATAGCTAGAATTCACCACAAAAAGAAAATGGGGAAGATCTGAAATATGTTTACACTAAATAGTATATGACTTAATATTTATTTAGTTGAATGAAGGAATCAAATAGAAGTAACAAAATTATCTGGAGAACAGCAAAAACAGAGATGTGCTACTAAATCCTATGAGATGCAGCAAAAGTGATATTGAAAGTCAGGGGCACAGTAGATAAAAGTGATATTGAAAGTCAGGTGGCGCAGTGGATAAATCCTTGAACTCTCAAGCATGAAGACAGGTGTCCATGAAGTTGTGGAGAAAAAAGGACTCTGCTACACTTCTGCTGGGAATGCAAGCTGGTGCAGCTCCTTTGGAAGACTGTATAGAGAGTCCCTAAACAAATAAAAATAGGATTACCTTGTAATCCAATGATACCACTTTTAAGCATTTATCCAAAAGACACTTAAACACTAAGTAGAAGGGACATAGATACATTATTCACAATAGCCAAAGAGTGGAAGCAGCCTAAATGCCCATCAACAGATGACTGGATAAAGAAGTTATGGGATATATATTCCATGGCATACTACTATGCCTTCAAAAAAGATGATACTGTGTCATTTGGGATAAAGTGAATAGTAGAGGTGATTATGCTTAGTGAAATTAGTAAAAAGATGAAAGGCAACTACTGGATTTCACTCTATATAGAATCTAGAGAACTGATAGACATGAACTTGCAAAAAAAATAATAAACAAGGGAACTGTTCCTAGGACTTGCGAGAACTCTGGTGGTTCTCTTTGGGAGATAGGTGGGTAGGTGGGAACACAGAACTTTGGTGGTAGGTGTGGTATGGAACTATACCTTGATATCTTATAATCTTGGAACCTACTAATAATCATAAATAAAAAATGAAAAAAGTACAGTTGCTATCAGTGTTCCTATACAGAATTTTCTGTAAGTGTAATATTTAATTTTGTGAATAAGTGCTTATGAATACAATTATTGCTCTGTAAGATAGCCATATTTAACTTTTGAAAATTATTGAGCACTGTAAATAATTTAGCTTTGTCTGTTCCTCACAGATCCTTGATGCTGTGTTATTGTATTTATTTATTTAGCGATCAAAATGCTCCATATTAAGCAGAATGCTTATATTAAGCAGAATGTTTTAATGTTAAATTCTATGCTTAAACTCCTGAAATGTCTACTGAAGTTTATGTCTGAATTTAACATTGGTCTTCTGGGTCATTATCAAGTAATAGTCCCTTTCAGAACATTTTACATGGGCAATTTCAAGATAGAGAAATGGTGGGGTTGGGGGTGGGGGCAGGCAGTGGTGTACCAGATTAAGCACATGGTACTAAGCACAAGGATCCCAGTTCAAACCCCTTGAACCCCACCTGAAGGGGGGTTGTTTCACAGGTGTCTATCTCTCTTCCCATCATCTTTCAAATAAAATCTGTCCTGTCAAATAAAATTTTAAAAAAAAATGACCTCCAGGAGTAGTGGATGCATAGTGCCAGCAATGAGCCCCATCAGTAATCCTGGAAAAAAAAAAATGGAGAAATGGTGGGTAGCCAAATTGTGTAGCGTTCAGACTGATAGATATAACTGGTACTTTGTTTTATGTTCTAGGTACTGCTGAGAAAGATCTAGAAAGTGCTAAACTTGTACAGATTTTACATAGACTGCTCGCAGATGAGAGAAGTGCTCCTGAAATCAAATATAATTCCATGGTCCTGATATGTGCTGTTATGGGTTCTGGTATGTATTCCTACTGTAACTTGATGTCCCTCAACATGTGCTTAACTTTAATGTTAAATATCATGTAACAGTAAAGATTGACTCTGGTCTTAAAAAATTAGTTTAGGGACCATGAGGAAGCACAGTTGGTAGATTATACATGTTGCCATGCACAAGGAACGAGGCTCAAGAACCTGATCTCCATCTGCCAGGAGGAAGTTTCACAAGTAGTAAAGCAGAGTTCGAGATATTTTTCTTTCTTCTCTCTCTTTTTTATCTCCCCATTTCTTTTCAGTTTCTCACTGTCTCTATCAAAAAAAAAAAAAAAAGTAAATAAGGGGGTCGGGCGGTGGCGCAGTGGGTTAAGCGCATGTGGCGCAAAGCGCAAGGACCGGAGGAAGGATCCCAGTTCGAGCCCCTGGCTCCCCACCTGCAGGGGAGTCACTTCACAGGCGGTGAAGCAGGTCTGCAGGTGTTTATCTTTCTCTCCCCCTCTCTGTCTTTCCCACCTCTCTCCATTTCTTTCTGTCCTATCCAACAACGAACAACATCAACAATGGCAACAATAATAGCCACAACAAGGGCAACAAAAGGGGGGAAAAATGGCCTCCAGGAGCAGTGGATTCATGGTGCAGGCACTGAGCCCAGCAATAACCCTGGAGGAAAAAAAAAAAAAAGCAAATGAATAAAATAATTTAAAAAGAAATTAGTGTACAGTGGCTATAAGATTACTTTTGCAGTGAAAATATTCTCAGTAAATCTTACTGTATAACTAGAGTATCCTATGATCAATCAATAGATAGAAATCAGTGTTAAAATATACATAAACCTTTATGTTTTATTATTTTTAATGTTTTTCTTTTATTTATTATTGGATAGAGACTGAGAAGGGAGGGGCGGGAGAGATACCCAGCCTTTGCCTGATGCAGTCCAGGAGGCCGAGCCCCTGGACTAAATTACCAAGTTTTGAAGGTATGAGAGAGACAGAGAGAAACCTGCAGTACTACTTCACCACTTGTGAAGCAAACACTGCAGGTGGGGACCAGGAACTTGGACCAGAGTCCTTGCGCATTTGTAATGTATGTGTTTAACCAGGTGTGCCACTGGCTAGCCCCCACCTCTAAATTTCAAGTAACCCTGGAGTTACATTCTTTTTTTTTAAATTTTTTTATTATCTTTATTTACTTACTAGATAGACACAGCCAGAAATTGAGAGGGAAGGGGGTGATAGAGAGGGCGAGAGACAGAGAGATACCTGCAGCACTACTTTACCACTTTGGAAGTTTTCCCCTTCCAGATGGGAACCAGAGGCTTGATCCTGGATCCTTGTGCACTGTAACATGTACACTCAACCAGATGTGCTACTACCCAGCCCCCTGAAGTTACATTCTATATAGAGAGAAAACTCTGATTTGTATATTAGGATATTAGCTGAGGAGTTTAAGAAATCATGGATTACCACTGATTATGTTCCATGGACACTTGAAAAAAAAATGTTGATTCTTTTATTGTATGGAGAACTGTATAAATATCAGACCCTTTTTGGTCAGTATTGGTGTTTTCTGTATTGCTGCTTCTGACTAACAGCTAATTAGTTCTGATCATTGCTAACTAAGAAAGGGATTCTGAGGTCTTCACCTAAATTGTAGATTTATCTGTTTCTCCTTTAATGACTGCCCCGTCCTTCTCCATCTATTGACAGCCCTCTTAATAGGGACATAGGATTATTATACCTTCTTCATATACTGGCATTGCCATCAGTATGTTCCACTTATAAACTCTTTGCTCTAAAGTATACTTCACCTGATGTTAACATACCTACTCTTATATTCCTTTTTTAAAATGCTTTAATAATAATTAACAAGATTGTAAGGTAACGGGTACAATTCCATATAATTTCCATGATCAGAATTCTATACCCCACCCCCTCCATTGGAAGCTTTCCTGTTCTTTATCCCTCTGGGAGTATGGACCATAATTGTTTATGGGCTGCAGAAGGTTGGGCTTCTGAAATTACTTCTCCACTAAACATAGACACTGGCAGGTGGATTCGTACTCTTAGCTTGTTTCTATCTTTCCCTAGTGGGGTAGAGCTCTGGAAAGGCGAAGTTCCAGGACACATTGGTGAGATCATCTACCCAGGAAAGTCAGGATGGTTTCATGGTAGCATCTGAAGCTTGGTGGCTGAAAAGGAGTAAGATGAAACAGGACAATTTTTTTTAATAATCAGGAACCTAAAAGTAAGAATAGAGCAGGTAGAACTGGGGGGGGGGGGGGGGTCTTTGTGTAGGAAAAAGCTAAGAGCCTATTTTAGGTATATTCCAGAGAGTCCATGTCATTAGTAGTTTTTGCCTGAGACCTGCTAACATGCAGGTGGGATAAAAGTATTGTCTGGGGGCAGGCGGTAGTGCACATGGCACAAAGCTCAAGGACCAGTTTAAGGATCCCAGTTGGAGCCCCTGGCTCCCCACCTGCAGGGGGTCACTTCACGGGTAGTGAAGCACATCTGAGGTGTCTGTCTTTCACCCTCTCTGTCTTCCCCTCCTCTCTCTCAATTTCTCTGTCCTACCCAACAATAACAACAGCAATAGCAACAATAACAAGGGCAACAAAATGGGAAAAATGGCCTCCAGGAGCAATGGATTCATATTGCAAGCACCGAGCCCCAGCAATAATCCTGGATGCAAAAAAAAATAAATAAAACTAAAATAAAATGATAAAAGTTTCTTAATTTAAAAAAGTATTGTATGGAACAACAATGATAGAGACCCAAAGGGAGGCTGGAACAACATACTCTGCCACTCGAGGAAGACAGGTCCTGAAATGAGTGCAGTTTAGAATGTTCCTAGCTATGACTTGGAATGTGAATTCAGACTGACATAGATGCAGAAATTACATAGGTCAGATCGATGGGGTTTACAGTTAACGATAATTATATACTTTTATATACTTTTCCCAGATTTGAGAGCTACTCTTATCCCTGATCCTTATATCATCTCCTCAGACAATAACTTTAGCCCATCTGCATTGTTAGCTATCGGGCTCAAGCAAGAATTAGTAAAATCAGGGGCCGGGTGGTAGCACAGCGGGTTAAGCGTTCATGGTGCAGAGCACATGGACCAGCATAAGGAACCCGGTTCGCCGACTTCCCACCTACAGGGGGGTCGCGTCACAGGTGGTGAAGCAAGTCTACAGGTGTCTCTCTTTTCCTCCCCCTCTTTGTCTTCCCCTCCTCTCTCCATTTCTCTCTGTCTTACCTAACAACGACAGCAATAACAAAAAATAACAACAACGATAAACAACAAAGGCAACAAAAGGGAAAAATAGCCTCCAAGAGCAGAGTGGATGCATAGTGTAGGCACTGAGCACCAGCAGTAACCCTTGAGACAAAAAAAAAAAAAAATCAGTAAAGTCATAGACCCCTTAGAATATACCTAAAATAGACTTCCTACCTTTTTCCAAAATGGAGACCCCAAATCTCATATGCTATTCTTACCTTTAGATTCCTGATTATTAAATAATTTGTTCTACTTTCTATTGTAATGCTTTCAGCCACCAAGTTATAGGCACCAACCTGACTTCCTTGGTCGGATGATCTCACAAATGAGTCCTGGGACCCCACCTCTCCAGAACCCTGCCCCACTAGGGGAAGATAGAAACAGACTGGAAGTACGGATCAACCTGCCAACACTCATGTTGAGTGGAGAAGCAATTACAGAAGCCAGACCTTCCACCGTCTGCACCCCATAATGATCCTGAGTCTATACTTCTAGAGGGATAAAGAATAGGAAAGCTTCCAATGGAGTGAATGAGATACAGAACTCTAGTGGTGGGAACTGTGTGGAATTGTGTCATTCTTATCCTGCAGGTTTGTCAATAATTATTAAATCAATATATTTTTTTAAGTGTTGTCTGGGAAGATGGTGTCAGAGTTGAGAATAGGACTATTAAGCTGGATTAGGGCAGAAAAGTAGCTTCCAACTATGAAGGAAGTATATAAATACAATTAACTGTAAATCTCATTGATCTGACCTAAGGCCCATATCTATTCATATTTACACAGGAGCCTATGTAAGCTTTGTATCCCTAGCAGTCTGAGCTCACCTCCACTCATTGGGCTCAGTGCCAGCACTACAAATCCAGTGCTCCTGGTGACTTTTTTTTTTCATTTGATAGAACAGAGAGAAATTGAGAAGGAGGGGGATATAGAAAGAGAGATACCTGCAGAACTATTTCACCAGTTGTGAAGCTGACCTGCTACAGGTGTAAAATGGGGCTCAAACACAGATCCTTGTGTATATCCTTGTACATAGTACTTACTGTGTGCACCTAACTGTGCCACTGCTTGTCCCCCTCTTGCATTTCTTTGAATAGTTGTCCCAGGGTTTTTTCTCTCACTTTTTTAAAAAATTGTTTATTTATAAAAAGGAAACATTGATAAAACCATATGATAAGAGGGGTACAACTCCACACAATTCCCACCACCAGAACTCCGTATCCCATCCCCTCCCTTGATAGCTTTCCTATTCTTTAACCGTCTGGGAGTATGGACCCAGGGTCATTGTGGGATGCAGAAGGTGGAAGGTCTGGCTTCTGTAGTTGCTTCCCCGCTGAACATGGGCATTGACAGGTCGATCCATATTCCCAGCCTACCTCTCTCTTTCCCTAATGGGGCGGGGTTCTGGGGAATCAGAGCTCCAGGAAACATTGGTGGGGTTATCTGTCCAAGGAAGTCTGGTTGGCATCATGGTAGCATCTGGAACCTGGAGGCTGAAAAGAGAGTTAACATCTAAAGCAAAACAAGTTGTTGACTAATCATGAACCTAAAGGCTGGAGTAGTGCAGATGAAGGGGTATGGGGTCTCTGTTCTGTAGGTAGCTAGTAGGCATATTTTAGTTATATTCCAAAGGCCCTGTTTTTCCCCCCTGAGCCTGAAATCTGATATGCAGGTAGATCCTAGTTATTGTCTGGGGATATGATGTCATGGCTAGAAAAAAACCAGAAAGCTGGATCAGGGAAGAGAGTAGCTCCTTAATATGGGAAAGGGGTATAAATATTGTTGACTGTAAACTCCATCGATTTGATCTGATCTGGGGCCCATATTCAGCTCACTCTTTTAGTTTCATCCTACTGTATTTGTTATATTTGAAGCATAAGTTCTTTATCATTTATAAAATGGAAATATTGACAAGACCATAGGATAAGAGGGGTACAATTCCACTCATTTCCCACCACCAGAACTCCTTATCCCCTCCACTCCTTTGAAAGCTTCCCTATTCATTTTTTTTCTTTTATTTATTTATTATTAGATAGTGACAGAGAGAAATTGAGAAGGGGGAGGAGGAGGTACAGAGGGAAAGGGACAGAGACACACCTGCATACCTGCACACCTGCTCCACCACTTGTGGAGCTTTCCTCCTGCAGGTGGGGACCAGAGGCTTGAATTAGGGTCCTTGAACACTGTATTGTGAACACTTAACCAGATGCTCTACCACCTAGCCTCCCCCACCATGTCTTCCTTCCTTTCTTTCTTTATTTCTTCCTTTCTTTTTTTAAATTTATTTATTTATAAAATGGAAACACTGACAAGACCATAGGATAAGAGGGGTACAATTCCTACCACCAGAGCTCCATCTCCCATCCCATCCCGATAGCTTTCCTATTCTTTAACCCTGTGGGAGTATGAACCCAGGGTCATTGTGGGGGGCAGAAGGTGGAATGTCTGGCTTCTGCAATTGCTTCCCCACTGAACATAGGCATTGGCAGGTCGATCCATACTCCCAGCCTCTCTCTCTTTCTCTTTCCCTAGTGGGGTGGGGTTCTGGGAAAGCAGGGCTCCAGGACATGTTGGTGAGGTCCCTGCCCAGGGAAGTCCAGTTGGCATCATGTTAGCATCTGAAACTTGGTGTCTGAAAAAACAGTTAACATATAAAGCCAAACAAATTGTTGGCTAATCATGAACCTAAAGGCTATACTATTGCAGATGAAGATTTGCGATCTCGTTTTGTAGGTAGATAGTACGCCTGTTTTATTTATATTCCAAAGAGCCCATGACTACTAGTTTTTTGGTTTGGGTTTTTTTTATTATTATTATTGTTTTGGGGGGAGGTTTAGCCTGACATCTGATATACAAGTGGACCCAAGTTATTGTCTGGAGAAATAATGTCATGGCTAGGAAAGGGGCTAGAAAACTGGATAAGGGAAGAGAGTAGCTCCCAGATATGGGAAAGGTGTATAAATATTGTTGACTATAAAACCCATCGATTTGATCTGATCTGGGATCATATTCAGCATAGGAGCCTATGTGACCTCTGTATCCCTTTATATCTGATTTCATATTCTGTGGTCATGAGTAAGAACTTTCCAAGCTGCCCCAGTTTCAGACCCATCTTCCTCAGGTGGAAGATAGAGTATGTTGTACAGCCTTTCTTCAGGGGATGGAATGTTCTCTACCATTGTTGATCCACGTTGAGGGCAAGGTCCTATGAGGAACCACAAAAGGGTCTATTGTGTTGTTCCTGATAGAGATGACCAGTAACAATGGAGAGAGGGATTTATTTGAGGTCTAGGCCCATCATGTCTGTTTGGGAATTTCAGGACTCCCCAACTAGGGCCCCAGCTGATGGGGTCGCCTGGTGGTGACTAAAGAGTCATCATTAAAGTATGCCAGTCTCTTGCCCTTATTCAGCTTTTGCAGTCCTTACTTTGGTAAGGTTAGCTTTTGAGTGAATGGGGGAAGTGTAATAGGAAGTAGATGAGGAGGGTATCTAAGTCTAAGTAGACATTATTTCATTATGAACTTTATGGTGTCTTTTTATGTCTTTCTACTTGCTTTCTGCATATACTGACTCACTGCAGACTATTGTGCACTTTTGCTTTCAGGTATATATTTTGCTCTAATTTATGGATACATGTGAACATATGCCCTATCTCATAGGACCTAGTCTATGGGACCTGGTCTATGGGACTTTGTTAGGAAGTGAACCACCTGAAATGAAATACAAGAAGCCTATGAGTAATGAGGCTGAAAGGTTGACATTCCACTCCTGATGTCTCTGGACACAGGCTGGAGTGAAGAGTGCCAGAATGCCATGCTTGTACGCATTGCATTGATTAGGCTGGGATCAGCAGATGCAATATCATTTGGCATGAATTGAGAGAAACATACCCCAAGGACTCCATAACACCCAACCAAAAAGATATGTGTACACTCTACAAATATCTTGCCTTTTTTTTCTGGCCTTTAAATATGTTAATATTATGGAGTTTCACTTGTAGGTGATTCTTTGTTTTTCTCCTGTTGTCCTCGGGATCTTTTTCCTTCATTTTTTTTTTATTATTACTAATGAGAGAGAGAGAGAGACCGAGACCCCCCCCCACTGGAACACTACTCAGCTCTGGCATTTGGTGGTGCTGGAAATTGAGCCTGCACCTCCAAGTCTCAGCCATGAAAGTCTTATGCATGAGATTATGCTGTCTCCCCAGCCCAGGGTCTTTTCTTTATCTTTAATTATTATCATTTTAAATATAGTATGTTGTGACATATGTGTATTTGGGTTTATTTTGGCATTCTTTATGCTTCCTGAATTTTTATATCGTCCTCTTTAATCAATTGAGGGAAGTTCTCAATTATTGTCTCATCTAGTCCCTCTCCTTTCTCTTTTACTAGGACATGTGATATGTTTGTTGCTCCTTTTAATGTTCCTTAAATATTTAATGTTTTAATTGTCCTTTGTTCTCTTTTCTTCCTTTCCCTATTTTTCCTTGTGTTTTCTGCCTCATCCTCAAGCTTACTTATTTGTTATTCAGCCTGTTACCCATTTGTTTTTGTTAGCTCAGCTATTGTGGCCTCCGGTTTAGCTACTCTGGCCTTTAGTGCATCTACTGCAGCCTTCAGTTCTTTGTTTTCTGTTTTTATTTGTCTTTTGGATTCATTCATTATTTCTGTATTCTTAGGTTTCCCATAATTTTCTTCATTTCTCTCAAGTGCATTGAGGGTGATGTAATGAAGTTTTAGGTGGGGTTTTTTTGGACAGGATGGCCCTTAGTTTGTGTGTTTTGGGAATTTTCTCAGAGATTTTTGTCATGGCCTCTTGGTGAAAGTGGTAAAGGTGTTTTCCTCTGTCATGCCATTATGATTTGTTGTTTTCAGTGTTTTGTCTTGGGAATTGTTCCTGAACTGCTAGACCTTAGCAGGGGCAGATTCTCTTAGGGATAGGCTGTCCTCTGCTGGGATGGTTTGCTTTGGTGGAGGAGCTGTTGTGATTAGCTGAGATGGGTCCTGTTCACCTAACACTGTGACCAAAAAGAGGTGCAGATGGACTCTGGGCCACCTGGAATGTTTGTGGGATGCCTTGTTTCTTTATACTCTGCATATGAATGAAATTAAACTGAAAAGTGGAATCAGGGCTGGGTGGTGGCGCACCTGGTTGAGCGCCCATGTTACAGTGCACAGGACCCAGGTTCAAGCCCCTGGTTCCCACCTGCAGGGGGAGAGCTTCACAAGTGGTGAAGCAGGGCTGCAGGTATCTCTCTGTCTCCCTATCTCCCCCTTCCTGTCAATTTCTGGCTGTCTCTATCCAAAAACCAAATAAAGATTTAAAAAAAAGAAAACATTAAGAAGTGGAATTGATTAATATTATAATTCATATAATAATTATATAATCTTAGTAGATCCTCTATACTATGTTTTACTATAACTGTACCAATTAAAATCCTACCAACAGTTGTGTGGGGGCTCCTTTTTCTCCAATACCTTCACCAACACTGGTTTTTTTCAGTCTTTATTTATATAGCCTGTCATCTCAATAATAAGGAATATTTTTTCTTCTGCCCATTGGCCATCTCTGAATAGTTTCTGTCCATATCCTCTGTCCATTTTTTTATCCAAAAGGTTTATCTTTGTTGTACTGTTAATTTCTTTGAATATTTTGCATATTAATCTCTTCTCAAATGGGGAAGTTAATGTTTTGTGCCTTTTCACGCTACAGAAGTTTTTTTTAATTTGATGTAGTCCTGTTGGTTTTTTCTTACTTATTTTGCCCTTGCTACTGGAGTGAAAAACCTCAACATATCGCAAGAGCTGTTTAGAGACTTTCTTTACATACTTTTTTTTGCATATTAACTATTCATGTATGTATGGATTTATTTCTGGACTCTCAGTTATGTCCCATTGATCTGCATGCCTTTTTATTCCAGAGCCATGCTGCTTTGATTACTCATGTTTTATTAATATAGTTTGAAGTTGGGGTTGAGGTGATTAGAGACCATTTTAATTCTCTTTTTTTTTCTTAGAATTGCTTTGACTATCTAGGATTTATTTTAGTTTTCCCTATAAATTTCAGCATTTCTTGTTCTACTTGTGAAGAAAATGCATTTTGAGTTTTGATAGGAATTACAGTGAATCTGTATATTGTTTTGCAAAAATTGACCATTTTGACAATATTTACACTTCCAGTCTATGAGCATGTAGTATTGTTATCTTTCTAGTCATTTGTGTTTCAAATGCAAATGGTTAATTTACTTGCAGGCCCATCATACATCTGGGCAGAAAGTAAGTCCTGGATCTTCCACTCCACCATCTTGGAACTACCTCCTTAGTTAGGTTTAAATTAACATCCTGTAGAAAACAGTTATAACTTGGTCTCATCTTAGTAAATATTTGGATATTTTTTTTTTGTAGTAAGAGTAGAACTACCTAATAGAAGAATATCTGTTATTTTGTCTTATGTCTTTCAGAATCCCTATACAAGGAAATACAGGATTTGGCTTTCATAGATGTTGTTTCCAAACTCCGAAGTCATGAGAACAAAAGTGTAGCACAGCAGGCATCTCTCACAGAGCAGAGACTCACTGTGGAGAGCTGAGACCTGCGCTCCTGATCCACATCATCCCATCTCTGATCTCCTTTTGCCTCCACCCAGCTGTCTCTTCTGCTTTCTTCTCTGCCGTCCACCTGCTCATGCATGTGATACTCCAGTACCAAGAACTGGTGTACCTCCCCACTAAGGTTTCTAAACCCATAGTTAATGTGAACATGAGTTTGTCAGAAACAGGTTTCCATCCCTAACTGTTCTCCTGTATTCCTGATGCCTAAGCTACATTAAGTAGAATGTGCATGTTTTAGTCCTATGATGATGTAAACTTGGCACTACATAATGACTTCATTTCTTACAGTTGGTAAATGGTATAATAATGTGCTGGTAACTTAAAAACAAACAAGAATGCAGCAGAATCTGTCTAGATTACTAAATATGGAATTGAATAGTTAAAAATTGAAAAGCTCCATTTTATTTTACCATTTTACTTTTTTATTTCATTTGCTGTTTTACACAGTGACACAAATACTGTTTATTTATCTAGTCTTGCTAATATCAGACCCATGGTCCTGAGGATAAAGCAGAATCACTGCATTCTCTTTATCCTGTAGTTTCTATTTCCTGATCACGCAGATTCTTGAAACATTCTCAAACCTGACAAGAATTCTCAGGGTTTATTTTATTTTATATTTATTTGGCTATATTCAGTAACTTGATATTGAAAAGTCTTATAGTTTTTCAGCATGATAAAAGAGGTTTAAGAATCTTTATTATATTAGTACATCTTGGGTTTTGCCTCATTGATTGGATTGATACACATACAGTTCACCTCAGCATTTCTTCCATTAACAATCAGCATTGCCCAGTGTATGACATTTGTGTTCATCTGGGGAAACTGAGTATAACTCATTAGAGATGGACTTTGTTCTTGTTCATTTAGCTTGAAAGTGACAAATTTCATCTGTCATAGTTCTTTTAGATTTTATATTTATAGGAACTAACAGGACTTAGCAAAAAAAAAAAAAAAACGGGGGAGAAAAGAAGATTAAGAAATAAGTTTATCTAAAGAAAGGAAAGTTACAAAAGCCATAGTTTACTGTCCAGTTAATTCTGCAAATGGCCTCATACCAATAGCTGTTAGAGTTTCCTACCTCCACTTTCCATCAAGAACTGCAGGGGATATTCAAGGCTATGTGGAGAAGTGACTACACCAAGACTCAAGATATTACCCCTTGGGCAAAGTACAGTGCACTTTTCACTGCCACTGCCATCTTCAAATCAATTTTTAGAACTTTAAAAACAACCTTTGTAAATTAATAAGAACATCCCTCTGACACAACTACCTTCTCCCTTTGCCCAAGTTTGACAAATGCTAGATGGCCAAGTAAAATGAGCTCTGATAAAAGAGAGCAGCAGGACAGAACAGGCTGCCACAAGAGAAACTGTGTGACTCCACAGGGCTTCTGGGTTGGACTTATGTCTTGGAAGTCACTATGATTCTAGAAAGTCAAACTTCCCTTGGAGGTAAAGAACATTAGTGGTTCCCTGTGACATCAAAGAAAGGTGCTATTGTGGAGAGTGCTTGTATTACACTCACTGTAAGAATGCTCTTGTTTAGTGTCTCCTCCCAGACTGGAGAGTAGACTATATTTTATTACAGTTTTGAAAGACATCTGTAATGTTGCTTAACAGGCTATCCATACTGATAATAAATTATAAAATAGTATATTAAATTGTAATGGTATCATGTGGTTGCTTTATTGGTTTCTTGTTTCCAGCTCCCAGAACAATGCCTTCTCCTTACTGGTGCTCAGCTGGTATTTCCTGAGTGAACTACTCCTTCCATGAAACTTCTACCCAGCATGAATATTCATCAGTTTCTTGGGGGCTTAATGGTTTACAGTATAGCTGTTGACATATGGGTACAATCTGTCATCCCCTGTGATCGGTTTGCAAAGCATTCTCACCCCCAACTTGCCCACCATCTTGCACCAGGACCCCAAAACCCTTCACCTCAATCCCCCCCAAGTTCCCTCCCTGCCCTTCTTCCCCTGAGTCCTTTGCTTTGGTGCAATTTGCCAAACCCAGTCCAGGTTTTACTTTGTATTTCCCCATTAAGTTCCACTAAAAGTAAGACCAGCCCATATCCATCATTTTCTTTCTGGCTTAACATGAATTCTTCAAGCTCCATCCAAGATGAGGTGAAGGAGGTGACTTCATTTTTAATAGCTGAGTAGTATCAGATTTTTTAAAATATTTTTTGATTATACCTATTGAAAAGTAACATAGAAAACTGTATAAACCAGGCAGTGGTGCACCCAGTTTAAAACACAAGTTACCATGTGCAAGGACCCAGGTTCAAGCCTCCAGTCCCCACTTGTGGGGGCGTGGAGGAGAGCTTCACAAGTGGTGAAGCAGCACTGCAAGTGTCTCTCTTTTCCCTTCTCTATCTCCCCTTCTCTCAATTTCTTTCTATCCTATCAAGTAAAAGAAATTACATCTAAAAAATTGTAAAGAAAACAGTATAACAGGCATCCAAAAGTCAGAGATTTAAGAGATGCCATCCTCAGGGCTAGCTAGTTCCCAAGAAGGAAATGGGAGTTCCAACTACAATGTGAATCTTCATTCATTCGATAGAGCGACCAAAAGGCTATGCTTTTGTGATGACAGGTTCCATCAGACAAGGCAATATGTGGCAGTGGTGGGGAAGGCTACAGACAATTCTCTCATTCACTTCTTAATCTTAGTTCTACAGCTCCTCTTTCAATTAACTTATGCATACTTAGTGTACTTTCTAAGGGAGACAATAGCAGGTAATCTCACAATAAAACCACTAGAGCACAGTACGAAAAGCAAAGCAAAAAGAATGCGATCCACTCCCATCACTTCCTATTTCTTTTTTCCCCTTTCATTTATTTTTAATTAGTGATTTAATAATGATTGTAGGATAAGAGGGCTACTGTTGCATGTAATTCCCATCATCAGAGTTCTGTATCCCATCCCCTCCATTTGAAGCTTCCCTATTCTTTACTCCTCTGGGAGTGTGGACCAAAATTCCTTTTTTTAAAAAATATTTTTATATTTATTTTTATTTATTTATTCTCTTTTGTTGCCCTTGATGTTTTATTGTTGTAGTTATTATTGTTGTCATTGTTGTTGGATAGGACAGAGAGAAATGGAGAGGGGAGGGGGAAGACAGAGAGAGGGAGAGAAAGATAGACACCTGCAGACCTGTTTCACACTTGTGAAGTGACACCCCTGCAGGTGGGGAGCCAGGGCTTGAACCATGATCCTTATGCGGGTCCTTGTGCTTAGCACCACCTGCGCTTAACCCGCTGCGCTATAGCCCGACTCCCACCAAAATTCTTTATAGGCTGCAGAAGGTGGAAGCTCTGGCTTCTATAACTGCTTCTCTGCTGTGCATGGACATTGACAGGTGGATTTGTACTCCTAGCCTGTTTCTATCTTTCCATAGGAGGCAGGGCTCTAGAGAGGTGAAGTTCCAGGACACATTGATGAGGTCGTCTGCCTGAGGAAGTCATGGTAGCATCTGCAACTTGGCTGAAAAGTGGTAAGATGGCAGAGGGTAGATAGCATAATGGTTATGCAAACAGACTGTCATGCCTGAGGCTCTAGAATCTCAGGTTTAATCCCCCCATAAGCCAGAGCTGAGCAGTGCTCTGGAAAAAAAAAAAAGGTAAGATATAAAACAAGACAAATTTTATTTATTTTAATTATTATTTATAAAAAGGAAACACAATTTTTTTTAGTGATCAGAAACCTAAAGTTAAGAATAGAACAGATGGAACTAAGGGCCTTTGTATGGGAAGAAGCTAGAAGGCTAGTAGTTTTTGCCTGAGCCCAATAGCTAACATGCAGGTGGGATAAAAGTATTGATTGAGAAGATGGTGTCAGAATTGGGAATAGGCCTAGAAAGCTGGATTAGGGCAGAAAGTAGCTCCCAAATATGAGGAAAGTATATAAATACCATTAACTGTAAACCCCATCGATCTTTTCTAGGGCTCATATCGATTCATATTTAGCACAGGAACCTATATAACTTCTGCATACCTGTCAGTCTGAGCTCGCAGTCCATGGTCACAGTCCTAAGAACATTCTAGGCTGCACTCATTTCAGGACCAGTCTTCTCAAATGGCAGAATAGTTTGGCCTAGCCTCCCTTGCTGTTTTACAGGCAAGGTCCTGTTAGAGGCACACAAGAGGGCATATGATGTTCCTGATGGAAGTGACAAGTGATGGTGGAGACAGGGATATCTATAAGAGGTCTAGGCCCATCATATCTGTGTGAATTCCCTGACTGGAGCCCCAGATGATGGACTGGCCTGGTAGTGACCAAAAGGGCCATCATTAGCGTGTGCTGGTCTCTTGCCCTTATCCAGCTTTTGTAGTCCTTACTTTATCTGACATGGCTGGACTTAGTGTGATTGATTTAAGTGAAATGGGAAGTAGGTGAGGAGTGTATCTAGGCCTAAACAGAAAATGTTTGATGAAGTACTTTATGGTGTCTTTTTTAGGTCTTTCCACTTGCTTGCTGCACTTATTTGAATCTAAGTCTGCTCACTGCAGACTATTGTGCACTTTTACTTTAAGGTATGTATTTCACCCAACTTACAGAAACCTGTGGACATGTACCCTACCCTTTGGTCCCTGATCTATGTCGAGGTTCTTTAACATTTTTCGGGAACTGCAGCACCTGAAATGGAACTAGGAAGTCCCACAACCTAGGAAAATGACCTCCCATTTCTATTAGCTCCATAGTTCTTCATGCTATTTGCCCACCTGGACTGTAGCCTCAAGTTCCCAAAGTAAAAGTGATTAAGTACTGACAAATTATCTAGTGATGCCCTTGATAGAAGTTGTTTTGAACATGCTGTCTGATAACAATTGAGATATAGTACATATATACATATATATATCCTTGCTGGTGCTTCACTGTTCCAAGACAACTTTTTTCAGATAGAAACAGGGCAGTTAGCAGACACACACACACACACACGCACACACATGCACACACACACACACACACACACACACACACTGAAAGATAGACTCAAATAGAGTTGTAAATGATAGGGGAGATATCACAACAGAAATCCGCCCCCTCATGTAAAGCTTCTACAAACAACTATATGCCACTAAGCTAAAGAACCTGGAAGAAATGCAAGAATACAAATGCTAGAAATACATACCCATTTAAAGCTGAACCTAGAAGAACTACAAAAGCTAAATGGACCAATCATAAATGAAGAAATCCAAACAATTACTAAAAATATTCCCAACAATAAAAGTCCAGGACCAGATGGCTTCACAAATAAATTCTACAAAACTTTCAGGAAACAGTTAATAGCTCTACTTTTAAAGCTTACAAAAGATCAAAGAAGCAGGAATACTCCCACCTTCTATGAAAAAAAAAACACCCTTATACCAAAAGCAGACAGGGACACAACAAAACAAGGAAAACTACAGACCAATTTATCCGATGAACATAGATACTAAAATACACATAGATACAAAATCCTAGCCAAACAGATACTGCAGTATATTAAAAAGATTGTTCATCACAACCAAGTGGGATTTATCCCAGTAATGCAAGGCTAGTTCAGTGTATGTAGGTCAGTCAATATGATTCACCACATCAAAAAGCAAAACCAAAAACCACATGATTATCTCAATAAATGCAGAGAAAGTCTTTGACAAAATCCAACATGATTTTGTCATGATGTCTGTTCACGATCAAAACACTACAGAAAATGGGGAAAGATGGAAAATTTCTTAAGATAGTAGAGTCCATATACAGCAACCCTACAGCCAACATCATACTCAATAAACAGAACCTGAAAGCATTCCCCTGCAGATCGGGAAAGGGCTGTCCATTATCACCATTATTATTCTACATTGTGTTGGAAGTTCTTGCCATAGCAGTGAGATAAGAGAAAGGAATACTGATTGGAAGGGAATAACTCAAACTATTATTTGCAGATGATATGATGGTATACATAGAAAAACCTAAGGAACCCAGTAGAAAGCTATTGGAAATCATTAGGCAACATAGCAAGGTGTCAGGCTACAAATACAATGTACAGAAATAAGTGGCATTTCTTTATGCAAACACTAAGTTTGGAGAAGAGGATATGCAGAAATCACAGCCATTCACTATCACAGCAAAATCAAAAAAATACTTAGGAATAAACCTGACCAAAGAAGTGAAAGAGCTGTATACTGAAAACTATGAGTTGCTACTCAAAGAAATAGAACCTGATACAACAAGGGCAACAAAAGGGGAATAAAATAGCCTCCAGGAGCAAGATTTGTAGTGCAGACACTGAGCCCCCAGCAGTAGCCCTGGAGGCAAAGAGAGAAAGAGAAATAAGGAAATGCTAGCCTGTATCTAAAGTCTTAACGTTTGCCCGGAGAGGCAAAGCATTCTGGGTAAGCCTTTAAACCTATTCAAGCATTTGTGATCCAGCCCTGATCGCTTCTCCAAGTGGTATGTCTTATTTCTGTCAGCAGCCAGACTCAGGCTGACTCACTTACTACATCTGGCTAGGTTGCCACTCAGTTCTCTTTGCCATATAACCTCACACATTTTAAGGGTACGTGGCACTTCCTACAGAGTCCTGGTTCATTCTTTTCTGACCTCTGGGATTCTCTTGTTTGTTTTGATTTTTTAAAATGTTTTTTATTATTTTTATTTGTTGATAGAGACAGCCAGAAATTGAGAGGAAGAAGGTGATAGGATAGAGAGAGAGATGGAGAGACACCAGCCATGCTTCACCGCTCACAAAGCTTTCCCCCCTGCAAGTGGGGACCAGGGGCTAGAAACCAGATCCTTGCGCATTGGGACATGTCACCACCCAGCCCCCCAGTTGGATTCTTTTGTTGATTTAACCCTGTCTTATTTTTTTTAATTTTTTATTTATAAAAAGGAAACATTGACAAAACCATAGGATAAGAGGGGTACAGCTTCACACAATTTCCACCACCAGACCTCCGTATACCATCCCCTCCACTGATAGCTTTCCTATTCTTTTGTTGCCCTTGTTTTTTGTTTTTTTTTTTTTTTTGTCTTTTTTTTATTTCTTTATTGGGGAATTAATGTTTTACATTCAACAGTTAGTACAATAGTACTAACTGCATAACATTCCCCAGTTTCCCATATGACAATACAACCCCCACTAGGTCCTCTATCATCCTTCATGGACCTGTATTCTCCCCACCCACCCACCCCAGAGTCTTTTACTTTGGTGTGATAGGCCAATTCCATTTCAGGTTCTACTTGTGTTTTTTTTTTTTCTGATCTTGTTTTTCAACTTCTGCCTGAGAGTGAGGTCATCCCATATTCATCCTTCTGTTTCTGACTTATTTCACTTAACATGAATTTTTCAAGGTCCATCCAAGATCGGCTGAAAACAGTGAAGTCACCATTTTTTACAGCTGAGTAGTATTCCATTGTGTATATAGACCACAATGTGCACTTAACCCAGTGTACTACCACCCAGCCATGAAGGAAGAATGAATATTCTCTTTATCCGTATACCCAAAACAAACTGGTAAAAGAAGATTCAGATTATTTGATTCTGTCAAGTGTTGGGGCTAACTGCATAGTCCAAGTTAACATCACTGTTTTAACCTGCAACCTTATTTTTATCTTTGCCATATAACCTCACACATTTAAAGGGTACCTGACACTTCCTATCTACAGTTATGGTAAAAACAAAGAGACATAAAAATCACTTTTACTTGAAAAACTTGATGAGTTTTTATTACATCTCTCTAGAAAGAAGGCACCGCAGCCCACATTGCAGGGCAACACCATACTTGTTAACGACACTATCAGAACAAGGGACCAATTCTGGGCAGAACTTTCTATCAGGTATAAGACAGAATAATTTCACCAAACTTTAGGACCCAGGGGTTGACTCTGGGTTGGATGTTGAAATTTTGTAGACCAGTATTAAAATACACTGATAACTTGGCTTAGAATTTCTGAGTCCAATAAAGGAATGGTTGACTTTAAAAAAAGAAAAAAAAGAAATAGAAAATGATACAAAGAAATGGAGAGATATCCCATGCTCATAGATTGGAAGAATTAATATCATCAAAATGAATATTCTTCCCAGAGCCATATGCAAATTTAATGTGGTACCTATCAAAGTCCCATGAAATGTCTTTAAGAGAATATCTATTTGATCTCAAAACTTACATTTATCTGGAACTGGAAAACACCTAGAATTGCCAAAACCATATTGAGGAAAAGAAATTGAAATGGAGGCATCACACTCCCAGATCTCAAACTATATTATAAGGCCACCATCTTCAAAACAGCCTGGTACTGGAACAAAAATAGGTACACAGACCAGTGGAACAGAATTGAAAGCCCACACTCTAAACCCCCACACCTATGAACATCTAATCTTTGATAAGGGGGCCCAAAGTGTTAAATGGGGAAAGGAAACTCTCTTCAATAAATGGTCCTGGGAAAACTGGTTTGAAACACGCAGAAGAACGAAACTGAACCACTTTATTTCACCAGAAACAAAAGTCAATTCCAAATGAATTGAGGACCTGAATGTTAGACCAGAAACTATCAAATACTTAGAAGGAAACATTGGTTTAAACACTTTCCTACTTAAACCGAAAGGACATCTTTGATGATTCAAACCCAACTGCAAGGAAGACTAAAACAGAAACAAGTCAGTGGGAGTACATCAAGTTGTAAAGCTTCTGCACTGAAAAAGAAAGCACTCAGAGATCCCTCACAGAATGGGAGATCTTCACATGTCATACATCAGACAAGAGGCTAATAACCAAAATATATAAAGAGCTCAGGAAAATTAGCAACAAAAAAGTAAATAACCCCATCCAAAAATGGGCAGAGGATATGAGCAGAACATTACAGAAGAGATCCAAGAGGCAAACAAACATGAAAAATTGTTTGAGGTCACTGATTGTCAGTGGAATGCAAATAAAGACCACA
Organism: Erinaceus europaeus; assembly: GCF_950295315.1. NCBI lineage: Eukaryota > Metazoa > Chordata > Mammalia > Eulipotyphla > Erinaceidae > Erinaceus > Erinaceus europaeus. The sequence continues at coordinate 103,968,657 of NC_080164.1, read as the reverse complement.
ATGAGAATGGCATACAGCAAAAATGACAGCAGTGTCAGATGCTGGAGAGGTTATGGGGACAAAGAAACCTTCCTGTACTGCTGGTGGGAATGTAAATTGGTCTAACCTCTCTGGAGAGCAATCTGGAGAAAGCCTCACAAAGCTAGAAATAGACCTTTCATATAGCCCAGTAATTCCTCTCCTAGGGGTATATACTAAGTAAGAACTGCATAACACCCAACCAAAAAGGTATGTGTATACCTCTGTTCACAGAAGCACAGTTTGTAATAGCTAAAGCCTGGAAGCAAACCAGGTGCCCAACAACAGAAAATTGGCTGAGACAGCTGTATATACACAATGGAATAGTATACTGCTATTAAAAATAATGAACCCTCCTTCTCTGACCCATCTTGGAGCTAGAAGGAATTGTGTTAAGTGAGCTAAGTTACAAAGACAAAAAGGAACATGGGGTGATCCCACTCATAAACACAAGTTGAGAAACAAGAACAGAAAGGAAACTCAAAGTAGAATCTGACTTGAGTTTGGAGGAGGGCACCAAACTAAACTCTGGATCAAGGGTGAGGATAGATGTTCAGTTTCACTGTGAGAGGAAGGGGGAGGGACACAGACCTTTGGTGGTGGGAAAGGTGTCAATATACACTCCTATTAACTTATAGTCTCACAAATCACTAATTAATATGAGAGGGGAAAAACTGATTGTCTCAAACTTTTTGATGTTTAGACCATAACTCTGTGTATATGTTCCTTCAATCTAAGCTCTTAAGACTTCAAATTGGTAACATGATTGAATTTTAATAGTGGGCTCAAATTGTTAATGCATTTCTAGTAATGACTTGTTCTTAGAAATATTAAATCTCCTAAAAGCTTATACCAGGGAGAACAGAAGCAACTGGTTGTGTCACTTTATAAGATACAGCTGTATGTAAATAGCATTAAAGGACATAATTTATGGTGAGGTCTTATATGATACAGCAAATCCTAACAATGGGATTTTCAAAGTTAACCCAATTGCCAAATAATTTGGTTATAGCAATATCTATTGCCTTCTTAAACCCTAAGACAGCAGAAACTTTCCCCATTCTCTACAAAACCCATATTTCTCCCAGTCCTGGAACCTCTAGGGTGGGGCTTGGTTTCCTGCATTCCTCTCTCAATTCATACCAATTGATACTGCATCTGCTGATCTCAACCTAATCAATGCAACAAGTACTGCCTCAGCATGTTTCACTTCATACTATGTCCAGAGGAATGTCAACCCTCCAGCTTCATTACTCTGGTGAGAACTTCCCTAGCTTAGAATGGTGTACTTCCTAACAAACCTTCAAAACCTACATATAGTCTAGGGCCCATAAGATAGAGCATGTACACATGTATCCATAACTTAGGGGGAAATATATACCTTAAAGCAAATGTGCACAATAATTTGCAGTGATTCCATAGTGCAGTGTTGTTTTAACTGGGCTGGCTTCACGGGCAGGTAACAGAGATGACCAGAGACACACAGCTGAGCTGAGAACGCAGTTTAATCTTTATTCACAAGCAGGCAAACATGTGCTCTCCTGTCTTTCTCCTCCAGCGGCTGAGAGGGACTCCTAAACTAATCACCACACAGATCTGTCCTGCATCCTTCTCTGGCAGCTACTCCGGAAGTACCTAGGGTGGGGGGTGGGGAGAAGGGGAAGTGCGAAACTAGCAGGAGCTAAACCACAATCTCCCAGAGGCGGGGGGCGGGGGTGAGACCAAAACCAATGTGAAGCATACAACAATTCCCCCTTTTTAACTAATTGAGCATCGTATCAGGAGTGTGGGGTGGACAGAAACCTATATTGTACAGGCATTTTTTAAAAAGAAACTGGCACAAACATGGAGGAACATGTAAGCGAGCAACAAGAACCAGTGTGCTGCCAAGGGAAGGCCTGAGGGGGCCATTTTTTGCCTCGGTGGACATTTTTTTTTCTGTGGGCATTACCTAGCATGGGGAGGGGGTATGGCCTAGAGTCCCAAGGCAGCTGGCTGCAGTCAGTCTTTGAGAAACCCAGCAGCATAAAGGGAAGCTGCTGTAGAGTTGTGTAAAGTGTCCAAGAGGTGTACCAGTGAGTCTGAAAGAAGTGTCAGTCCAAAGCAGATGTCCACTGAAGAATGCCAGGGGGTGGAACATTGTATGAGGAAGGTCAGCTGTTGGAATTTTGCTTTTCTGTAGAGAACTTGACAGCTGCAATTCACTTACTTATGAAACAAAACTTGTAGCAGGTTAGAAGTTTACCACAATTGATAACTATTACAATTGGAAGTCTTTTTTAGTATGATTTTAAGGTTGTTTAAAGTTTAAACAATAAAATGTGGAAAGGTAAACAGAAGAACCATGGAGAAAAAAAAAACCTAAGGCATGAGAATCATTAGCATACCCATTGTGCAATCTCCCATTTCTAATTGAGAAGGATCTGAGAGTTTTACATATCAACAAGTCTATTTAACCTTTTGTTACACCCATTGAAGATGGAGACACACCCTAGGTGTGCGCAGTTTTTTTTTTTAGACTAACTTAGTTAAAATATATTGATTTTAAACTAATTTTTAACTCAGACTTTAAATGTAAGTTAATTTTACCTTTATGAGAACTATGTTGAAAACCTTTTTCATTTAACTCTGTCTGGTAAGAATATAGCCTTAAAGTTACATTTTTAACCTTAAAGTGAATGTTTACCACATTTTTTTTTCCTCCTCCAGGGTTATTGCTGAGCTCGGTGCCTGCACTATGAATCCACCGCTCCAGGAGGCCATTTTTTCCCCCTTTTGTTGCCCTTGTTGTAGCTTCGTTGTGGTTATTATTATTGCCCTTGTTGACGCAATTCGTTGTTGGATAGGACAGAGAGAAATGGAGAGAGGAGGGGAAGACAAAGAAGGGGAGAGAAAGATAGACACCTGCAGACCTGCTTCACCACCTGTGAAGCGACTCCCCTGCAGGTGGGGAGCCGGGGCTCGAACCGGGATCCTTACGCCGGTCCCTGCGCTTTGCGCCACATGCGCTTAACCCACTGCGCCACCGCCCAACCCCCGTTTACCACATTTTAAACACACACGTAAACATGGTCTTCAATACACAAGGAAGAAAACTTTTGTTACGAAGACATGTCATTTAAACACGAGTTTAGATCTATACTGTCTTAGCCGTTCGGGAGTGTGTTGTCCAGCGGTGGCTTCTTGCGCAACTTTGGCTCCAGGAATTGTAGGTAGTGATCTCTGTAGGAATCTCTGTGTATTTTAGCTTTTCTGACTTCAGAGCCCCGTTGGGGATCTCGGCCAGGGGGCCCAGTTTTGGCAAGGAGCCCGCGGTCTCCGGGTGGTTCAGGATCTGTCCAGACTTCATAGCAGGAGGGCGGGCGGGCCAGCCGTGCAGAAGGTGCGGGCCGAGGTGCCCCGGGGTGGCAGCCAGGATAGGCTGCAGCCCTGCCCGCCATGCCTGCTGCCCTGCTCTCAGCGGCCGAGCAGCATGGGGGGAGCCCACGCCCAATGCCCAGTGCCACGCGGCAGAAAGCTGGCTCATGCAAGCTGGCGGGCTCCTGCGGGCTGGCGTTGGGCAGAAACCACAGAGTGGTCCAGAGATAAATGTTCCAGAAACAGCAAAACAGTCTCGTGAAGAAAGGGCAGAGGCCTTTGGAGATCTCTTCATAAGCAGAAGAGAAGGCCATAGTGCATAGGTAGCCAGATTGTCACTTATCTGGGGGATGGACAGGTCACGTCCCACATTGTAGGCGCCATGTGTTGTTTTCCCCGGGCTGGCTTCAAGGGCAGGTAACAGAGACGACCAGAGACACACAGCTGAGCTGAGAACGCAGTTTAATCTTTATTCATTAGTCGGCAAACATGTGCTCTCCTGTCTTTCTCCTCCGGCGGCAGAGAGGGACTCCTAAACTAATCACCACACAGATCTGTCCTGCATCCTTCTCCGGCGACTGCGGCAGGAACTCCGGAAGTACCTAGGGTAGGGGGCGGGGAGAAGGGGAAGTGCAAAACTAGCAGGGGCTAAACCACAATCTCCCAGAGGTGGGGGGGGTCGTGTGTGAGACCAAAACCAACGTGAAGCATACAACAGTGCAGCAAGTAGAAAGACCTAAAAGACACCATAAAATACCTAATGAAATAGTTTCTACTTTGACCTATATACCCTCCTCACCTACTTCCTATTTCACTTCCCTCAATCACTCCAAAGCTAACCTTTTTCAGACAAAGTAATAAAAGCCGAATAAGGGCAAGAGACTGGCATACTTTAATGTGACTCATTAGTCACCTAGGGCCCTAGTCAGGGAGCCCTGGGGTTCTCACACAGACATAATGGGGCTAGACCTCTAACAGATCCCTCTCTCTACTGTCACTGGTCATATCCATCAAGAACAACATAAGGGATCCCTCTATGGGACCCTATAGGACCTTGCCTCCTATGAGGATAAACAGTGGTGGGGACTGTTCCATTTTCTGAAGGGAAGTTGAATAACATACTCTATCACCCAAGGAAGTTAAGTCCTGAAATTAGCGCAGCCTGGAATGTTCCTAGTTGTGACCATAGAATGCAGGCTCAGACCAACAGGGATTCAGAGGTTACATAGACTCCTGTGCTGAATATGGGGTTTACAGTTAATATTTATCTACTTTATCATATTTGAAAGCTACTCTCTGATCCAGCTTTCTGGTCATTTTTCCAATTATCTCCTTCTCCCTAGACATCCACCATCTTCCTAGACAATAACTTTGGTCTACCTGCATATTAGATGTCAGGCTCAGGCAAAAACTAGTAAAATCATGGGCCCCTTGGAATATACCTAAAATAGACCTACTAGCTTTTTCCAAAATGGAGACCCCAAATCTTCATCTGCAATATTCTTGCCTTTAGGTTCATGAGTAGTCAACAATTTGCTCTGCTTTCTATCTTAACTCCTTTTCAGCCACCAGGCTCCAGATGCTGCTATGATCCCAACCTGACTTCCCTTGGCAGATAACCCCACTAATGTGTCCAGAAGCTCCATTTCTGCACCTCATAATGATCCTGGGTCCATACTCCCAGAGAGATAAAGAATAGGAAAGCTTTCAAGGGAGGGGAAGGGATATGGAGTTCTGGTGGTGGGAATTGTACACCTCTTAGTTTATGGTCTTGTCAATATTTCCATTTTATAAATAAAAAAATTTTTTAAGAAAATTAAGTTTTAAAAAGTCCTTTTTGTTATTTGGAGTGAATCTTCACAGCTGTAACCAGAAAAACTAAAGTTTTTTCTACGCGTGGTTATTTACTTCACATGCATATATGTTCTATGTTACTTTATTCTTTATTATTATTATTTTTCCTCCATGGTTATCCCTAGGGCTCAGTGTCAGCACTACAAATCCACTAATCTGCTTCACTGTGAAACTTGTGAAGTTTCTCCCTTGAAGTTGGGGAGTTGGAGGCTCAAACTAGAATCCTTGTACTTTGTAATATGTGCAATTAACTAGGTGCGCCACTGCCCGGCCCTCCTCCATATTGCTTTATAGATGCATGTTTTGTAGATGCATTGACTGAAATGTAGAAGAGTGGTGTGTAGGAGGAGAAGAGTGTTTGGAGGCTATCTAAGCTATAGTCACCTGACAGTCTCCCATCTCTTCATCTGTAAAGTGGGGTTTTTAGCATTAAAACATCTTACATGTACTATTACAAATAAAGCTACAGTATGGAGTTTTTCCTTGATACACAAATAAAGCAATTTTATTTCCAGTTTTCAGCACTGGTCAATTGATCACTATATATGAAATGTACCCTTCATCATCTGTTGAATTATATCTTTTTACCCTAAAATGTAAATGCTATCTGTTATTGCATGAAGTCTCATAGCATCTGCTCAGAAACCTCTAGAATCCACCCATTGTGGCCTGTTTGCCCCCTACAGGAAGAAACTCTTGGAATGAAAGTCTCAGTACATGTGGGTGGAAGAGAAACTGCAGAATAACTATGGAATCCCATACTTCCCCTGAGCTGTAAGAGCAAGATGTGCCCTTACCTAAGAATAGCAGCTGACCGGAAGGTGACAGCATGCACGTATGACCTGATTTGGCTGTCCCTTTGCATGTACTGGGCTTTGTGATGCTCCTGACTCATGTCTGGTACAGACACACTGTTCTGGTACATTTAATATGGTGTGATTCATTTCATCGAAGCATTAGGTTGTGATAATTTAGCCATGTTACGACTTTTTCACAAACTTCATTTAAATGATTTCTTCCATTACATGGTTGCACAGTAATCAACTTAGCCACATCTGGATTTTGAGTTTTAAAAAACACCAAATTCATCTGAATTTGTATACTATAAATTCTAGCCCTGCTCCTTAAGTCCTGTACAAAAAGCCCTGTTTCTCTCTCCTGCAGTCCTTATCACCTACTCAAGAAGAATGGAGCCTCTGCACCATTCTTCACCTCCTAGACACCCAGACTGCCCTGTCTCCTAGGGGTTGGAGAGATGACAGCATCACGTTGAATCTGTTTCATCTGATCACCATTCAGTTACTCTTTTCTACATAATCTCCAACGCCCATGCTGTGTACAAAGTGCCACCTTCCAGTCACACAAGAAAAAGATGCTAATTCCAAGATCTGAAAACATGAGCAAAGCACCATCTCAGTTTCTTGTGGCAATAAAGAGTGCCAAGATCCAGCTCCAAAAACAAGTTACTACTTCCCAGATTCTCATATGAAGACAAGGTGCCACATCCCAGGTCTTCCCTGGAATAAGGTGTTAACTTGTATGTCTACATGGTGGACAAATAGCCACTTTCTAGGTACACATATGTGCTCATTCCAGATCTACAGTAGTCAGGGCCACCTTTCAAGTCCTTACCTGGTGACAGGTGACATCTAGGTTTACACATGCAGACAAGATGTCACCTCCATGGTAACCACATGGCGACAAGGTCACTTCTCCCATGCACTCATAGAAACAGGTTTCCAATTCCCATTTCTTTTTTTTTTAATCATATAATTTTAACTAGCACCTCTATGTGCAAAATAAATGAATTTATCTAAAGTTTTTTGGTCGTTTTTCTATGTGGATTTTAAAAAATAGTGATTTAATAATGATTAACAAGATTGTAATGTCGCCAACAGAGTTCCATATCCCATTCACTCCATTGGAAACTTCCCTGTTCTTCATTCTCTTGGGGGTATGGACCAAAACTCTTTATGGGCTGCAGAAGCTGGAAGACCTGGCTTCTATAATTGCTTCTCTGATGAACATGGACAGTGACAGGTAAATCCCACCTTGTTTCTATCTTTCCCTAGTGGGACAGGGCTCTGGAGAGGTGAGGTTCCAGGACATATCGGTGAGGTCATCTGCCCAAGAAAGTCAGGTTGGCATCATAGTAGTGTCTGCAACTTGGTGGTTGAAAGGTGGTAAGATATAAAAGCAGGAAAAAAAATTTTAATAAACAGGAACCCAAAGGTAGGAATAGATAAAATGGAAGTAGGTATCTTGTGTGAAGAAATTAGGAATTTTTTGCCTGAGACCAATAACTAACATGCCAGTTGAGGAAGACTGGTCCTGAAATGAGTGCAGCCTAGAATGTTCCTAAGCTGTGACTGCGAACTCAGACTGACAAGGACACATTACACAGGCTAAATATGTTGTATTTAAATATGTTTATATATTAAGGAGATATATGTATTATGTGTTAAATATGTGTATATATATTATGCAGGCTTTTGTGTTAAATACATATTTATACATATGTATATGCCATAAGTCATATTGATGGGGTTTACAGTTAATTTATATACTTTCCTCATATTTGGGAGCTACTCTCTGCTCTTATCCAGCTTTCTAAGCCTATTCTCAACTCTTGACACTATCTTACCAGATGGTGCAAAGATACTTTTAGTCCAACTCCCATTTTACAAGAGTATAAGTTTCAACTTGGCTCTCACGTGGGCACAAGGTGTCACCTTCAGGTTCTTGCATAGGAACAGCATGCTAACTCCCTGGTCCTCATGGACAAGGTGCCAATTCCTATAATCACCCACAGGGACAAAGTGTTACCTTCTGGGTCCTCACATGGGAACATGATGCCACCTTCAAAATGGGGAAAAGATGCCACCTCCCATGTTCTCACATTGGACAAAGAATCAACACCCAGTTCTTCACATGATGACCAGGGGCCACTTCATATATCTGCACATGTAGTTAAGGACCCACATGTAGACAAGAACTCACTTCTCAGATTCTCGCATGGGCTTAGGAATCTACATAATAGTTCCCCAGATATGGACAAATGGTCACTGTAGACAGAACCCCACCCAGACCCTCACACAGAGACAAGCTGTCATCTCCCAGGTCCACACCTACACAGTTCACATGCGAACACCCCACTGACTACCACATCCACACTGGGTAAAGTATCATTTCCCACATCACACAAGAAAAAGATGGCAGTTTCCAGGGCCACCTGCCAAGTTCAAAGTGTTTTCACATCCTCTGTGGAGATATGTCACTTCACAGGCCATAGATGGGAAAAAGCTTCCAACTCCCTTGTTCATATGTGTGGCCAGAAATCTTCCAGGGTCTCAAAATAGAGACAAGATGACACCACCGAAGTGCACATATACTGACAGAAAACCCCCTCCATATTGCCCATGTGGCCAAGGGACCTCATCTGATTCTTACAGGGGGCCTTTAGTTGGGAAAAGAAAAATGCCACCTCCCACATCTTCAAACATGGACAAGGTGTCTAAGGGCCAAAGTGCATGCATGTAGATCCAAACAAGGAACATGATGTTACCACCCATGTCCATAATCTGCACATGGTGCCACTACACAAGTCCTCACACTGCCCCTCTCCAAGCTGAGCTAGGTGCCACTACCCATGTCCACACATATGACAACTTTCAGGGCCATACTGTGGACATGGTACCACCTGCCAGGATCACAGTGTAGACAAGGTGCCAACCTCCAGATCCACACCTTGGATTAAGTGCCACTTCCCAGTACAAGCAAAAGGACAATGCAACCATCCAGAATCTCACATGGGAACAAGGTGTCACATCTCAGGTCCATGAAAGGTATAAACTGTCCAGACTGTGGACAAGATGCCACCTCCCAGAAATACACATGGGTACATGCTAACAACCTCCAGGTACTCATGTAGAGATAGTATGATAGCTCTACTGGGTTCTGCTTGCTCCAGGAAGCACACCTGATCTAGGGCCTGCTCTAGCCCAAGCTTGTCACATCCACACAAAAGGGAAGATCCCACATCTGCTGTCCACATATATGGATAAGGTGTCAGGTCCTCAAATTGGCACATATGGACAAATTGTATTCTATGTCCACAAAGGGACAAGGTGCCGCCTCCTGTGTTCATACATGATCATGGTGTCACCTCCCAGGTACTCACAAGTGGAACGCTTGCCACTTCTCAGGATCAAACATTGTGGATACAATGCCACACACTAGCTCCTCACACAGGACATGATGCAATTCTCTATTCTTGACAAAGTGACACCTTCTGAATCATATTAAATGAGATAAGTCAGAAAAAGAAGGATAAATATAGGATGGTCACACTCATACAAGTTTAAAATACTACCATGATGCTGGCCTGCCTTCCCTGGGTAGATGACCTCACCATGATGTCCTGGAACCCCACCTATCCAGAACCCAGCCTCCCTAGGGAAAGGTGAAGAGACAAGCTGGAGGTATAGATCGACCTGTCAATGCCTATGTCCAGCAGAGACGAAATTACAGGAGCCAGACCTCAGACCTTCTGGACCCCATAGAAGTCTATTCTCCCAAAGGGATAAAGAATGGAAACGCTTTCAGTGGTGGAGATGGGATATGATACTCTGGTGGTGAATTGTGAATTGTGCCTCTCTTATCACACAATCTTGTCTATCAGTATTAAGTCACAAATTATAGTTAAAAAAAAAAAAAAGAGAATCTAAAAAATAAGAAAACACAAAGCAGAAGTTAGACTGGGTTTGGTGTATTGCACCAAAGTAAAAGACTCTGGGTTGGGGGGAGGGTAGGGGAGGGAGTTCAGGTCCTGGAACATGATGGCAGAGGAGGAACTAGAGAGGGTTGGACTGTTATGTGGAAAACAGAAATGTTACACATGTACAAAAAAACTGTATTTTACTTTTGATGGTAAACTATTAATCTCCCCAATAAAGATTAAAAAAAATGAACAAACAACAACAAACCAGCTACGTGACACCTTCAGGAGCCAAGCAGTGGTACACCTGGTTAATTGCAAATATTACCACACAAATATTGCCAAGTGCAAGGATCCAGGTTCTAGCCTTCTCTCCCCATCTACAGGGGATCCACTTCAAGAGTGGTGAAGTGGGTCTGTGGGTGTTTATATTTGTCTCCCTCTATCTTCCCGTCCTCTCTCAATTTTTCTGTGTCCTAGCTAATAAAAATTAGAAAGTAAAATTTAAACAAAGTAAATAATGGCTGTTGGGAACGGTGGATTCATAGTGCAGGCACCAAGCCCCAGTGATATCCCTGGTGGTAATAATAATAAAATTGATTGTTTGCTCTTTTACAGGTGCACACACAAGATAGTGTGCTAACTCTTCACCTCCCCATCCACATGTAGACAAGTTGTCATCCCTCACATCCACTCATAGGTAAGGTATCAACTCCAAATTCTGCTCATGTGGATCTGGGGGTAAGTAACGTATCATTTCCAAGGTCCACAAGTGGTGATGCAGTTCTATCTTCCAGGTCCTCACATGGGGAGAAGATGTCAACTTCCAAGTCCTTAACTGGGGACATGTGGACCTCTCAAGATCTTCACAAAGAAAGTCTCACCTCCTCTGTTCACACTACGGGCAAGGTACCAAGTCCTATGAACCATGTGTGGGTACTACAGGTGCTCCCCCCAGAGACCAGAAGCTGACTGCAAGTCTACACAACCTGTGCTGGGAACTTCACTGGGTAGGTTGCCATTTCCCAGTTCAACACACATGGATAAAACACCAACTTCCAGACCCACACAGTGGACAGTGTGTCATCCCCATACACACACACTATAGACAAATAGAAGAGTGCCACCTCCTTGTACACAAATGGTACCAGGCTCTACCTCCCAGATTCTCACACTAGGGTGACTTGACAGACTCCTGTTATACAATGTAGACAAGGTAACCCTTTGGCACACACTGTGGAAAAAGTGCTGCACCCCCCAAAAATCCTTATTTTATTTTATTTGCCTCCAGAGTCATCACTGGGGTTTGGTGCTTGCACTATTAATCCACTGTTCCTGGCAGCCATTTTTTTTCCATTGTATTAGATAAGACAGAGAGAAATTGAGAGAGAAGGAGGAGATAGAAGACACCTGCAGATCTGCTTCACCACTTCAGGTTGGGGGTGGGGGCTTGAACCCAGATCCTTGCATAGGTCCTTGAGCTTAGTAGTGTGTACGCTTTACTGTACTTAGTAGTGTGTACGCTTTACCTCCTTTCCAAATCTTTAAGAATAAGGTGCAACATACCAGGCCCACACATGATGACAAGGTGTTCCCTTCCAGATCACCCAAGGAGACAGATAGATATCATACTCTTTTCAGGGAAGTAATGCCATACCCAGGTTCACATGCATAGATATGGTGCCATGCTTTGGAAGAGATATAATCTCACAAGCTCACAGTTTGGGCAAGTCCTCATATAGAAAAAAGAGCCCAAATCCTAAGTCTACATAGAGGGACAAGCTCCTTCTTCCTGGTCCACACTCCAAGTCCAAATATGGATAAGGCCTTCCAGACAAGACACTGGAAGAATATCAGTCCCTGTTTGCTTTTGCCATTACCAGTATAATAAAAGTGATGACATTTATGGAGAAAGCATATATAGAGCAGGTTTGGAGTGGGCTGGGGAGACAGCATAATGGTTCTGTAAAAGACTTTCATGCCCAAGGCTCTGATGTTCCAGGTTCAGTCTCCAGCACCACTACAAGCCAGAGATGAGCATTGCTCTGCATTCCCTCTCCCTCTTCCTCTCCCTCCCCCCTCTCTCTCTCTCATTAAATAATTAAATAAATAAAATATTTTTTTAAAAAAATAGATTTGAGGAGGCCAGGCAGTAGCACACTGAGTTAAACACATATAGTACAAAGTGCACATAGTACACACATAGTACAAAGGACCTGGGCAAGGATCCAGGTTCAAGTCCCTGGCTCCCCACCTGCAAATGGGTTGCATCACACGTGGTTAAGCAGGTCTGCAGGTGTCTTTCTCTCCCTCTATTTTCCTCTTAATTTATCTCTGTCCTATCCAATAAAATGAAAAAAAAATGCCCCCCCCAAGGAGAGTGGATTTGTAGTGCTGCACTGAGCCCCACTGATAACCCTGGAGGAAAAAAAAAAACAAACCTAGGTTTAGAACCAACAGTGGGGAAGTCCAAAATCCAGACAGTGAGGGTAGAAGGACTCAAAACCAAGGTGAAATTTTGCTCTGTGACACTGAGTTTTCAGTGCCAGTGTCTCCACCTTCCTCCATTTCTGTAACCTGTGCCAACCTGTGCCACCACTGCCATGAGATTTTGCAAAGCACTGTGGTGCTCTGCTGGCTCCCAGAAAATCCCCCCTGCCCTTCTCCCCTCTCCAGTCTGAGCCCTGATCTAGTCAATGCCTCTTGCTGTCCCTGGAAATCTCCACTTACTCCACTGGAGAGGAGATGGGGGAGGTCTAGGGAAGGAAGCCACATCCTGAGCCAGTCAGTGTTTTCTGTGAAAAAATATATATATATAATCAAGGCTAGGGAGACAGCATAGTGGTTCTGCAAAAAACACTCTCATGCCTGAGGCTCAGTTCCCAGAACAACCTTAATATTGGGCTGGGTAAAGATAAACTGTGGTTAAATAACAGCATATCAGGTCAGCAAAATGTCTCCCTTGGTCAGTGTGCTGCTTTGGCATGACCCTGGCCCCATTACACTGGAGGAAGTTTGGTGCTATGAACTCTCTCTGCCTCTTAATCTCTGTAAGAAAATAAATAAAATAATGTAAATCTCATTGATATCACACATACACACGCTATTTGAAGCTTCATAGTGTTAGAAAAATAATTACAAGGGTTGAGGATGTAGCCTAATAGTAGTTAATAGACTTTCATGCCTGTGAGGTCCCAGCTTAAATTCCCTGAACCATCATAAACTAGAGCTGAGCAGTGCTCCATTTAAAATATTAATAATAAAATAACAGACTCTCATGCACTTATTTTGTACTTCCCCTCCCCAGAGGCTGAAATGCATTCTGTTGATGTCTGGGATGTTTAAAAATAGCATACTTAATCAATCCCCTGTACTGACTTTTAAGAAAGAGCAATATTTTCTTAAAAACAAAAAGAATTGGTGTCAATAAGTTGATATTTAGGAACCAACAGGTAGCTTACCCAGTAAAGCACACTTTGCCATAGCAAGGACCTGGGTTCAAGTCCCCATCCACCACATAGGAGCACATATTAGAAAGGGAAGCTTCATAACTAGTGAAACAGTGTAGTCTCAGTCTCTCCCCCTCTCCCCCCTCCCTCCCTCCCTCTGTTTGACCCTCTATCTAGAAGAAAAATAAATCATTACCAGGAGCAGTGGAATCATACAGGCACTCATCCCCAGAGAGAACCCTAGTGGCAAAACATGTAAAGAAATAAAATCACTTGACTGTCACTTTGTTTTCATGTGATCCATGTATGGTGCAAGCACAAATGTAATTGCCAGATGGTAAACTAAAGCTCAGAGAAGAGTTTGGCCTCATGGCCACTCCTCACTGTTGGGGCAGCTATGGGATGATTGGTGTGTTGGGATCTAAAAAAGGACACAGTATGGTGTGTTGTTCACAGTAGATACAGGGCACAGGGGTCAAGCCATCATATGGTGTGTGTGTGTGGGGGGGAGTTCTACTTCAGCAAAAATCCTGAGCTACCCCCTGCCTTCCGCTACCCCTTGGCTTTTTTTTGTTTGGAATGTTCTCCATCCAGGCCAGTGCTCATTCATTATTTCACAGAAGAGAGGCACTAAGACAGTGGTCCATGAGGTGCTGTCCATGGTGCTGCCATGTAGTGTTGGGGCTGGAGCCTAGGTCCTCTATTAAGATAAAGTGTGCACTTAACAAGTCTTGTCTCAGATAGAGACAGATACAGAGACAGAAGTAGAGAGGGAGGGAAGAAGGGAGGGAGGGAGAGAGAGAGAGATAGAGATCTCACCATTGCTTTCTTCAGTGCAGTAGGGGCCAGGACTGAAGCCGGGTTGTGAACATGGCATAGCAGCACACTATCTAGGTAAACTATGTCACAGGCTCGCCTGGTTAAGATTTTAACTTGCATGGCTTCTCTTCATCCCTGCCTTGCCCCAATAGTCCAATAGTTAGTTGAGGGCAAAGTTAATGCACATTAAACATTCACTTTGTGGGCCTCCTCCCTTCCATCCTGGGTGCTCCCATGGGTGCCATTCTATCCCACCCTGCCCAGGGAGAGCCCTCAACAGGCAAGTATCACCCTGCCAACTGTCTACCAGATTCTTTATTTCTTTTACAAAAAAAAAAAGACCTTGGGCAGACAGTGGGAATGGGTGTACTTGGAGACCAGTCTAGGGGTACCAGCAGACAGTGGGGTGGTGGTGGTGGGTACCTGCAGGGCAATTTAGGATCCCAGGGAAGGCTGTGGGGTTGTGTGTGGGGGGTTAGGCCAGGCGGGGGGGGGGGGGGGGGCCAAGCAGTGGGAAAGTTAGACCCGCTGGTTAGGCCAATCTGGGGGGGGGGGGGTCCTGAGCACAGTGGGGCCCCCTAGATGAAATGCGGGAAGCTGTCGTGGCCAGCTTGCATCCGACTGTGGTTCCACAGGTGCTCTTCCTCGTCCTCCTCCTCTGCGGTGTGCAGCGCCCTCTGGTAGAGCACTGCACACACGCCGGTCATCCAGGCGGCCAGCGTGCCGCCCACAAAGATGCAGAAGCCAATGAGGAACAGGAAGAGGTAGTCTAGCACATTTAGGTTCGTGAGGCACAGGTAGCGCAGTGGGTTCCCAGCTTCCGCGATGGGCCATCCGGCCATCTCGACTGGCTCCGAACACGTGGCGTTCAGCTCATCTAGAAGAAAGTGGAGGAGACGCCCCCCCCCCCCCAGATGCCAGCCAGGGAACAACATCTCCCGAGAACCTCTGCGGCAAGGACCGCAGCGAATCACAAAGTACCAATCCCAGACTCACAGACTCACAAAGCGCTGGAGAATCACAGAACCTGGGACCTTGTGCACTTAACCAGGTGCGCCACTGCCTGGCCCTTTCTTTTCTCTTCCTATTCTTCCTTCCTTCCTTTCTTCCTTCCTTTCTTCCTTCCTTTCTTCCTCCTCCTCTTCCCCTTCCCCTCCCCCTCCCCCTCCCCCTCCTCCTCCTTCTTCTCTCTCTCCCTCTCTTTCCTTTCTGCCTCTAGGGTTATCATTGGGGCTCAGTGCTGGCACTATAAATCCACTGCTCCTGGCAGCCATTTTTTTCCATTTTATTGGATAGGACAAAAAAAATTGAAAGAGGAGGGAGTGATAGAAAAGGAGGGGAACTTGGGCCCTGTGATATAGTTGTGTCACCCCATGGAATTGGAGGACTTAACTCCTCTCCAGTGATGTCTGAACTCACACCCTTTTTTTTTATATTTATTTATTCCCTTTTGTTGCTCTTTTTTTTTTTTTATTGTTGTAGTCGTCATTGTTGGATAGGACAGAGAAATGGAGAGAGATGGGGAAGACAGAGAGGGGGAGAGAAAGACACCTCAGACCTGCTTCACCGCCTGTGAAGCGACTCCCCTGCAGGTGGGGAGCTGGGGGCTCCAACCAGGATCCTTCTGCGGGTCCTTGTGCTTTGCACCACATGCGCTTAACCTGCTGCACTACCACCTGACGCCCTAACTCACACTCCCTGAACTCACATTCTTGTCACTATCACTGATATGACAACTGCAGAGTGAGGTGACATGGCCATACCCAGTCTGAAGCCCCTATCATGACCTTTTGACTAAGACTAGCCAAAAAGTTGAAGCAGGAGCTCCGCTCTGGTAGCTGCTATTCCAGAACATTCTCCCTAAGGCTCCCTCCTGCCTTTCTGGAGGCTCCAGTCCTCCCATACTTCCCAGGGTGAGGACTCAGCTCTGGGCAGCCCACCCTCCAACCCTCACCTGGGTAGCTGTGGTGCTTCACCAGCAGGAAGATGGTGAAGTCCAGCAGGGAGCAGTTGCAGCTCCAGGGATTCCCACTGAGGTAGAGGGTGTTCAGGGCAGAGAGGCCAGAGAAGGAGGTGCGATCTAGGCGGTGCAGGCCAGCGTGGCGCAGGTCAAGAAGCTGCAGGGCACTGTCATTGCCAAAGGCATTGGGGGGTAGCGTCTGCAGCTGTGGGTTGTGTGAGAGGTTGAGCTGCAGTAGCCCATGCAGTGGGGAGAAGGTGCCTGGTCCCACCACAGTCAGCTGATTGCAGCTGAGATCCAGGTTCAGCAGGCGGATCAGCCCCGCGAAGGTGGACTCCAGTACTTCCTTCAGCTGGTTGTGTGAGCAGTCCAGGAACACCAGGTCGCGCAGCAGCCCCAGCTCCAGAGATGGCAGGACAGTCAGATTGTTGTGGGCCAGGGACAGCCGGCGGGTGTCCAGGGGCAAGTTGTCGGGGTACTCGGTCAGTCCGGCCCCGGAGCACAAGACTTCCTGGGCCAGGCACTGGCAGGATGTGGGGCACTTAGACCCCAACACCAGGCCCAGCTCCAAGACCAAAAGCAACCAGCTGAGACTGAGGTACAGCATAGACAGACCCCTCGTGCTACCTCCCCCAGACTGGGTGAAGCACCCTGACACCCTAGTGACTTGCCCAGAAGCTTTCTGGGAGTAGGAAGGGGAGTTGGGGGCAGACACTAGCAACTCAAAGACCTGCCATGGGCTGGTACCCACCCCACTGTCGCTGTCAGCCCAGGGCCCCAGAATCTACAGGACAGTGAGGTCACCACCTTTGTCACACCTTTGTGATGTCAGCAGCCTAGTGAGTGGGAAGAGGCTCATGCCCGATGATGTCCTGGGGGTAGGGCAGACTGCATGAGGGGTGCAGTATCCCTGTGTGCCTGTCCTGGGGGTCAGCCTGCATGAAGGGTACACTGTCCCTGTGTGTCTGTCCTGAGGTGGGGGGCAGCCTTTGTGAGGGGTGCATGTGTCTGTCCTGGGGGACAGCCTATGTGAGGGGTGCAGTATCTGTGTGTCTAGGGACCTCCCTCTCCCATCTAGAAGTAGAAAGGGAGGGCAATGTAGAAGCTTCCATGAGGCCTCCCTGGTGGACATGACAGCTGGGCCAATTCTCAAGGGGAATATGGGAACTGGGGTGGGGTGGGGGATGATTTCTACTAACATCTGGGAGAAGATGAGGTAGGGAGTTCACTCGGAGAACTAGAAATAGCAAACTCACTTAAGTTCCTGGCCTTCTGTTTTGCTGTCCATGGACTCCACCCTGTCTACTCAAGGACATTGATGTGTCTGGAAAATCTTCAAGGCTAAGCCATTTTATCCTCATACAAAAACCTCAGTATATTGAGGCAAAAAAAAAAAAAATCTGATGGCAACAATGCAAGTTGTTATCTCCTAGATTTATTGATTTTTGATTAATTGTAGTTTTTACTAGTGATTTATTGTTGATTTACAAAATTATAATAGGGGTGTGATTCCACAGCATTCCCACCACCCCGGATACTTCAAGGCTCAAATCGGTCCCACGAGACTCAACCCTGGTCCTGTGGGGCTGTGTCACGGTGGGGAGAGAAGAGACCAGAGTGGAGAGGGAACACAAATCTTTATTCACGCTAGCACCTCAGAGTTCGGTGAGAGTGCAACGGTTTGGGCCACGTGGAGCTAGCAAAATGGCTGCCTCCCACTATGTGCAGCAACCCTTCTCTGTGTCCGGTCATGAGGTGAAAAGGGGCTTTTATGGGAGAAATTCCGGAAGTGACAAGTCAGGACAGGACTGGCTAGGAAACAAGGCACTCCGGGAATAGGGTTTCTCATAGGAATTGACAATACCCTGAGGGGACAACATGGTGGAACAAGGCACTCTGGGAATAGAATTTCAACTCTCACAGGAATTGACAATATCCTTGAGGGGACAACATGGTGGATGTGACCGCATCTGCACAATTTCCCAACACAGTCCCACAAGGCTCTTAATGCAGGTCTCGCTGGGCTCGTACCCAGGTCCCAATGACTCAAACCTGGGACCTGAGAGGTTCGAACCCAGGTACCACAAGGCTCAAATTGCATTCTGGGAGACTCGACTACAGGCCCACGTGGCTCGAACCTTAGTCCCGAGAGGCTCGAACCCAGGTCCCGTGAGGTTGGAACACATGTCCTAAGAGACTCAAATCACGGTACCGGTACCGTGGGGCTCAAATCATGTCCTGTGAGACTCGACCCTGGGCCCAATAGGCTCTAACCCAGGTCCTGCGGGGCTCAAACCTGGGTCCCAATATGTTGTTGAGCCAGATATTGTTGTGCACGGGCCGCGGAGAAGAGAGAGGGGGTCCGGAGCGAAGAGGAAACACAAATCTTTATTTGCACTGGCACCTCAGAGTTGGGTGCTAGAGAAGCAGGTTGGGCCACGTGGAGGTAGCGAAAATGGCTGCCTCACGCAGTAACCTTTACTGTGTCTGAACACCGGAGTGAAGCGCTGGCAAGAGAGAGAGGTGCAGAAGAAGAGAAGCTTTTATAGGAGCAGCTTTCATGAGAATGGGAAGGGGGAGGAGTAACCATAGCACTCCAGGATAGGATGATAACTCTCGTGAGAATGGGAGGGGGGAGGAGTAACCAAAGCACTCCGGATATTGCGGGGATATAGACAATGCCCTGAGGGCACAACATGGCGGAACAGGTACTCTGAGAATGTCCCAGCTCTCGCGGGAACTAGCAGTAGCCTGAGGAGACAACATGGCAGATGTGACTGCATCGGCATAATTTCCCAGCATCTCCCCCTTTCCTTTTATCTAATGCCCAGGGCAACAGTGTGTAAAGTCTGTGAACGAAGAAAGCTGCTGTAAAATTGTCTAAAGTGTCCAAAGGGTATACCAGCAAGTCCGATAAAAGTCTCAGTCCAAAGTAGGTGACTAGGGGGAGAAATGGCAGGGGATGAAATGCTGCATGAGGAAGGTCAGCCTCTGGAATTCTGCTTTTCTGTAGAGAGTGAGCTGGAACCGCCAAAACGTGACAGGTCAAAGCAGAAGCAGGAAAGGCAGACAGGCAGTAAAAAAGTTCTGTCCTTGGAGTCTGTGAATCAGGTTCTTCAGATCGTGTCAGGTGACATCTAGGGTTTCGGGGGGTTTGCCACTGTAGTCGTGCCATCTAGTGGGTGATGTCAGGGTGTGCAGGGATCCAGATGTTTTTTTTCTGGGATTCCTGTGGAAGAAACACAAACAATCTGCTTCTCGTGATTAGCAGGGCATCTGATTTGAATGCTTTATAGAAAAAGAGGTTTGGTGCCTTGACCAACTGAGTATTGGGGGATGTATCTTTCCTATTCATTTATGATTATATTTTATGTTATTTGTCATGGTAGTCAGCCATTATCTGGAAGGTCCTGGGTGATTCATGGGGAAAAAGAACTTATCTTTTAACAAAGACTCTAAGGTGTAGGGAAGCGGGAACTATCTTATCCCCCCCCCTTTTTTTTTGAGCTGCATAGATTCTAAAACTCACTTTCTACAAAAAAGCGGAATTCTGGTGGTCGACATTCTCCATTGAGATAGACATGCAGCGTTTCATCCCTTGGCATTTTCTTCTGTGGTCAGCTACTTTGGACTGACACCTCCATCGGACTTACTGGTACACGCTGCTGTGTTTCTCAAAGACTAACTTCAGCCAATTGCCTTGAAACTTTATAGACCATGTCCCCTCGCCTGCAGGCTCTGTCCTCAGAGGCGGAAAACTCCCCCTCCTTATTAGGTTATGCCCACAGAGGTAGGAAACGCCCTTTGAATCAAGAGATGTCCCCAGAGGTATGAAGCACTCCCAGACGCAAGAAATACCCTTTTGCCTGCTAGGCCTTGCCCTTTGAGGCAAGAAACATTCCCCTTGGCATCACACTGGTTATTGCTGCTTGCCTATTTTGTTTTCCATGTCTTATGCCAGTTCTTTTGAAAACGCCTGTACGATATAGGTTTCTGTTCACCCCACAATCCTGATACTATGGCCATTAGTTAAAAAGAAAGGGGGAATTGTTGGTATAAATGAGACCCCTTCTGTTTCATTGGTTTAATACCCCCTGCTTAGCACTGTATTCTATTTACATAACAACTGTATTCTATTTACATAACCACTTCATTCTGTTTACATAACTGCTGTTAACAAGCACCACCCTCCCTCCAGGGCATTGGTTCAATCCCCACTGGTTCATGATATGTTTTTGCTCTGCCTCCTCTCCTTGTCATACCCTGATTTTCACCAGTCACTTTTCTCTCCACCCTCTCTGCGTTGCATCCTGTTCCCACCCTACTGGGCTAGTACATTTATAAGGACAAGATTGTAGCTTTTAGTTTAGCTTAGCTCAGCTTAGATTGTGCTGCGTCCTGCATGAATAAAGAGATACTGCCTACAGCTCAACCATGAGTCCCTGGTCGTCTGTTACCCGCCCGTGAAGCCAGCCCGGCAAAAACAACATAGCCCATCGAAAACAACACCAATATGCTCATATCAGGTCCCGTGAGACTCGACCCTGGGCCCACCATGCTCAAACAAGGGTCCCACAAGACTCGAACAAGGGTACCAAGAGACTCAGTTTGGGTCCCACGGGACTCAACCCTGGGCCCTGCAATACTCAACCCCGGGCTCATGAGCCTAGAAACTGAGTCCTGCAAGGCTCAAACCCTGGTACCTCTTGTCTCAAAAACAGTCCTGCGAGACTCAACCTGGGTCCCGAGAGCTCAAACCCGGGTTTGGTGAGGTTCGACTGAGTACTTCAAAGCGCAATTTGGGTCTCAAGAGATTCAACCCTGGCCCACAAGGCTCTTAACGAGGGTCTCGCTGGGCTCATACCTGGATCCTGATGACTCAAACCCGGGACCTGAGGGGCTCAAACCCAGGTACTGCGAGGCTCAAATCAGGTCTCCACGAGGTTTGAACCCAGCTCCCGCGTGTCTCGTATCCTGGTCCCTATGGCTGGAACCCAGGTCCAGAGAGTCTCGAACCAGGGTACTGTGAGGCTCAAATCGAGTTCCGCGAGACTTGACCCAGGCCCCCGAGGCTGAACCTGGGTACGGCGAGGTTCAAATCAGGCCCCTGTGTGACTCAAACCTGGGCCCACGAGGCTCAAACCCTGCTCCTGTAGTCTTGTACCCGGGTTCCTATAGCTTGAACCCAGGTCACAAGAGTCTCGAACCCAGGTACTGTGAGGCTCAAATCGAGTTCCACAATGCCGGACTAGATTCGCAGGCAGGAGACAGATGACCAGGGACTCATGGCTGGTACGCAGTATCTCTTTATTCATGTGGAACACAGCACAATCTAAGCTAAGCCATCTAAACTATATATAATCACAATCCTGTCCTTATATATATATATACTCGCCAAGTAGGGTGGAAACAGGATGTGATGTAGAGAGGGTGGAGAGAAAAGTAACTGGTGCAAATCAGGGTGTACTATGAGAGGGGGAGGAGCAAAAAGACATCATGAACCAGTAGGGATTAAGCCAGTGCCCTGCAGGCCAGGGGGTGCTTAGTTAACAATGGTTATGTAAATAGAATACAGTGTTAAGCAGGGGGGATTAAACCAATGAAACAGAAGGGGTTTTAGAAGCAGAATTAGAAGCATACCAACACCATGAGACTTGACCCTGGCCCTTAAGGCTAGAACCCGGGTCCCACAAGGCTCGAACCCGGATGCCACAAGACTCAAACCGCATTTTGCGAGAGACTCGACCCCTGGCCCAGGTGGCTTGAACCCGGGTCCTGAGAGGCTCAAACCCGGGTACCTCAAGGCTCAAATCATGTCCTGTGAGAATTGACCCCAGGCCCACAAGGCTCAAAAACAGGTCCCGTGAGGCTCGAACCTGGGTACTGAGATGCTCAAATCACGTTCAGCGAGACTCAATCCCGGACCCATGTGGCTCGAACCAGGGTCCTGAGAGGTTCAAACCTTGGTACCGTGAGGCTCAAAACAGGTTCTTTGAGACTCGACCCCGGGACCTCGAGGCTCAAACCCAGCTCCCGCGAGTCTCATACCCGGGTCCCTATGACTCAAACCTGGGTAACCGAGAGGCTCAAACCCGGGTATGGTGAGGCTCACATTGGGTCCCAAGAGACTCGACCCCATGCTCAGGAGGCAAGAAACAGGTTCCACGAAGCTCATACCAGGGTACCGTGAGGCTCAAATCGAGTTCCGCGAGACTCACCCCTGGGCCCACGAGGCTGGAACCCGTGTCCTGAGAGGCTCTAACCTGGGTACTGAGATGCTCAAATCGCATTCCGTGAGACTTAACCCCAGGACCACGAGGCTAGAAGTGGACCACGAGAGGCTAGAACCCGGGTACCGTGAGACTCTAATTGAGTTTTGCAAGACTCAACCCCGGGCACACGAGGATCAAACCCGGGTCCCTAAAGGCTCGAACCTGGGTACTGTGAGGCTCAAATCAGGATTTGTGAGACTCAACCCCAGGCCCATGAAGCTCGAATCCAGGTCCTGAGAGGCTCGCACCTGGGTTCTGCAAGGCTCCAAACCGGGTACTGTGAGGCTCAAATTGGGATCCGCAAGACTCGACCCAGGGCCCTGCAAGACTCAAACCTGGGCACACAAGACTCGAACCCAGGTCCTGTGAGGTTCGTACCGTGTCCCGAAAGGCTCGAATCCAGGTACCATGAGGTTCAAATCAGGTCCCACGAGACTCGACCCCAGGCCCAATAGGCTTGAACATGTGTCCTGTGAGGCTAGAACCCGGGTATAGTGAGGTTTAAATTGGGTGCCATGAGACTCGACCCCAGGCCCACGATGCTTGAACCTGGGTCCTGCAAGGCTTGAACCCGTGTCCCGAAAGGCTCGAACCCAGGTACTGTGAGGCTTAAATCAGCTCCCGCGAGATTCAACCAGGGCAGTGAGAGTCAAACCCAGGCACACGAGGCTCAAACACGGGTCCCATGAGGCTCGAACCTTGGTACTGCGAGGCTCAAATTGGGTGCCGTGAGACTTGACCCTCGGCCCACAAGGCTCGAACCTAGTCCTGTGACATTCGAACCAGTTTTCCAAAAGGCTTGAACCTGGGTACCGTGAGGCTCAAATCAGCTCCCGCAAGACTAGACCCAGGGCCCTGTGAGAGTCAAACCCGGGCACAGGAGGCTTGAACCCGGGTCCTGTGAGGCTCGAACCTGGGTCCTGTGAGACTCAAATTGGGTGCTGCGAGACTCGACCCCAGGCCCACAAGGCTTTAACCTGTGTCCCACGAGGCTCGAACCCAGGTGCCATGAGGCTTAAATCAGGTTCCGCGAGACTCGACCCCAGGCCCAATAGGCTCGAACCCAGGGCCTGCGAGGCTCGATCCCGGGTCCCGAGATGCTCGAATCGGGTCCTGCAAGACCTGACCGAGGGCCCATCATGCTCAAACCCGGGTCCCAAGAGGCTGGAACCTGTGTTCCAAGAGTCTCGAACCTGGGTACTGTGAGGCTCAAATCAGGTCCCGTGAGATTCGACCCTGGGCCCAATAGGGTTGAACCTGGGTGTCAGGGTCTCTGGCAGGGTGATCTCCAGGGGAAAGGTAACGGACTGGTTCTCTCTCGCTCGTGACAGAGACGACAAGAAATAAAAGACACCAGGGAGAGTTGCAGCATGCTCAGGTCTCGTTTATTAGCAGGTGGACATGAGTTAAATAGAAAACCAAACAAAGGGAATTATTATTGAAATATTTCAGAAATTACAGGTTTCTTAAAGGTTTGCTTGCCCTTATGGTAGGGGACTGGTATGACAGGAATTGATGAGATACAAGACAGTTATTCTCCATGACACAAGCAACTTAATTATCCAAAGGTATCTGAGAGAAGCATAGGGGTTAAACCAGTAGGATGAGACAGAGAGAAGATGGATATCAAAAGGCCATATAGTTTGGAATTTCTCTTGTCTGGGGTCTGAGGTGTATGATGGAGAGTGTGATAAGGTGTGTTCTCTGTGATCAGAAGGTAAGGTGATTTTGAGTAAGTGAATCTTAAAGTAGGCAGCCATGTGGCCTGCAGTTAATGGGGAGAAGTATTGGGGTTTCTGTGGGCCTGAGAGTCGAGAAAGAAAGAACTGAGTCTGAGCTTCTCCCCTTTGCTCACCTCGGTTGAGAGAGACTAACCAAGAGGGTATCTTCTCAGACCTCCATCCAAGGATGGGGAGTTCTCCCTAAGCCCTATCAAGCTTACACATAGTCCCAACACCTGGGTCCCACAAGACTCAAACCCAGTTACCAAGAGGCTCACGAGATTCGACCACAGGCCCTGCGAGACTCGACCATGGGCCCTGCGAGACTCAACTCTGGGCTCACGAGCCTAGAAACCAGGTCCCACGAGGCTCGAAACCTGGTACCACTTGTCTCAATAATGGTTCCGTGAGTCTCAACCCGGGTCCCGATAGCTCAAACTCGGGTTCGGTGAGGTTCAAACCTGTATACTGCGAGGCTCAAATCGGGTCTCTTGAGATTCAGACCCGGGCCCACAAAGCTCTTAACGTGGGTCTTGCCTGGTTCATACCCGGGTCCCCATGGCTCAAACCTGGGAACTGAGAGGCTCGAACCTGGGTACCGTGAGGCTCAAATTGGGTGCCCACAAGGCTTGAACCCAGCTCCTGCGTGTCTCATACCTGGATCCTATGGCTAGAACCAAGTCCCGAGAGTCATGAATCTGGGTACTGTGAGGCTCAAATAGGTTCCCAAGAGATTTGAACCCATGCTCAGGAGGCAAAAACCCAGGTCCCACGAGGCTCATACTTGGGTACTGTGAGGCTCAAATCCAGTTCCTCAAGACTTGACCCGGAACCCCAGGAGGCTCAAACCCGGGTACAGAGAGGATCGAACCCGAATGCCACGAGACTCAAATTGTGTCCCGCAAGACTCAACCCTGGGCCAAAAGCCTAGAAACCGGGACCTGAGTGGCTCGAACCCAGGTCCCAAGTGGTTGGAATCTGTGTCCCGAGAGGCTCAAATCAAATCCCGTGAGACTCTACCCTGGGCCCAATAGGCTTGAACCTGAGTCCTGTGAGGTGCGAACCTGGGTCCCATGAGGCTCGAACCAGGATGCTGGGAGACTCAAACTGTGTCCTGCGAGACACGACCCCGGGCCCAAAAGGCTTGAACCCAGGTCCTGCGAGACTCGAACCCAGGTACCGAGAGGCTCAATTTAGGTTTTGTGAGACTTGACCAGGGCCCTGTGAGAATCGACCCCAGGCTCACGAGCCTAGAAACTGGGTTCTGCGAGGCTCAAAACCAGGTCCCACGAGGCTCGAACCCTGGTACCCACATGCTCAAATTGTGTCCTGTGAGACTAGACCCCAGGCACAAGTGGCTTGAACCCAGGTCCCAAGAGGGAACACGTGTCCCGAGAGGCTCGAACCAGGTACCGTGAGGCTCAATCGGGTTCTGAGAGGCTCGAACCCGGGTCCTGAGAGGCTCGAACCCGGGTACCAAGATGCTCATATCCCGTTCCATGAAACTGGACCCTGGGCACACGTGGCTCGAACCCGTCTCCCACAAGTCTCGTTCCCAGGTTGCTATTGCTTAAACCCGGGTAGCCGAGAGGCTCAAACCCGGGTCCCGTGAGGCTCGAGCCCCGATGCCACGAGACTCAAATCATGTCCTGCGAGCGAGGCTCGAACCCGGGTACCAACATGCTCAAATGGAGTCCCGCGAGGCCCGACCCGGGGCCCACAAAGCTCGAAACCAGTAACTGTGAGGCTCAAATCAGGTCCCGCAAGACTCAACCCTGGGACCAATAGGCTCGAACCTGGATCCCAAGAGACTCAAACCTGGGAACCGAGAGGCTCAATTCGGGTCCCGTAAAACTTGACCCCGGTCTCAAGAGCCTAGAAACCATGTCCTGCGAGGTTCAAACGCTGGTACCGCTAGTCTCAAGTACAGTCCCGCAAGACTCAAACCCAGGTCCCGAGAGCTCAAACCCAGGTTTGGTGAGTCTCCAACCCGGGTACTGTGAGGCTCAAATCGAGTTCCGCTAGACTTGACCCAGGCCCAGGAGGCTCGAACCCAAGCCCCGAGAGGCTCGAAATCGGGTCCCGTGAGGCTTGAACCCGGATGCCGTGAAACTCAAATCGTGTCCCGTGAGACTCTATCCCAGGCTCACAAGGCTCTTAACCAGGTCCCTCGAGGCTCGAAGCCAGGTACCGAGATGCTCAAATTGCGTTCCATGAGACTCGACCCTGAACCCATGGCTTGAACCCGGGTCCCTCTAGGCCGAACCCATGTCCCGAGAGGCTCAAACCCGGGTACCATGAGGCTCAATTGGGTTCCGCGAGACTCGACCCCGGGCCCTTGAGGCTCAAACCCGGCACCAGGGAATCTCATATCCTGGTTGCTATAGCTCAAACCCAGGTAACAAAGAGGCTTGTACCCAGGTCCCAAGAGGCTCAAACCCAGGTCCCGAGATGCTCAAACCTGGATGCCACAAGACTCAAATCATGTCCCAGGAGACTTGACCCGGGTCCACAAGGCTCAAATGCGGGTCCCGAGAAGCTCCAACCTGGGTACAGCAAGGCTCAAATTGGGTCCATGAGACTAGACCCCAGACCAACGAAGCTTGAACCCGGGTTTTGCGAGGCTCAAACCCAGGTCCCTAGAGGTTCGAACCTGTGTCTCAAAAGGCTCTAACCTGGGTACCATGAGGCTCAAATCAGGTACTGAGATGCTCAAACCCGGATGCCGTGAGACTCAAATCATGTCCCAGGAGACTTGACCCGGGTCCACAAGGCTCAAATGCAGGTCCCGAGAAGCTCCAACCTGGGTACAGCAAGGCTCAAATTGGGTCCATGAGACTAGACCCCTGACCAACGAGGCTTGAACCCAGGTTTTGCGAGGCTCAAACCCAGGTCCCTAGAGGTTCGAACCTGTGTCTCAAAAGGCTCTAACCTGTGTCGTATGCTTTACATTGGTTTGTCCTAGCCCTCCCCCCGCCAAGAGAACTGGATCAGTCCTGTTAATTTCGCGGGCCTGCTTGGCCCCGCCCAAAGGAACCCAGAGAGAGGGTTCCTGAGTTCGAGAGTGACAGAGTTCCTGAGTTCGAGAGTTTCAGGGTTACAGAGTAAGAGAGAGTTCCACAGTGGAAGAGTTTTCAGAGGGTTCCCGAGTACGAGAGTTCAAGAGTTCCAGAGTTGGAGAGTTCCCGAGTTACAGAGTAAGAGAAAGAGTGCTTGCGCCGCAGCAAAGAGACAGCAGAGTTCTGTTTGGTGATTAGTTTGTCTTAGTTTATGAATCGTTCTTGAATAAAGAAATACAGCTTCCCTGCCCAGCCGTTGTCTCCGCGTCTCTGTTATCTGCCGTGAAGCTAGCCCGGCCAGCCAGAGCCTTCCGAATTTTAACAACAAACCTGGGTACCATGAGGCTCAAATCAGGTCCCACGAGACTTGGCCCCAGGCCCAACTGGCTAGAACATGTGACCTGTGAGGCTCTATCCCAGGTACCGAGATGTTCGAATCGAGTCCCACAAGACCCAACCCAGGGCCCCGCGAGACTCGAACCCAGGTACTGAGAGGCTCAGTTTGTGTCCCATGAGACTCGATCCCATCCCATGTGAGATTGGAACCCGGTCTCATAAGCCTAGAAACCGGGTCCTGCGAGGTTCAAACCCTGGTACTGCTTGTCTCAAGTGCGATCCTGCGAGACTCAAACCCGGGACCGAGAACTCAAACCCAGGTACTGAAAGGCTCAAAAAGGGTTCCCAGAGACATGACCCGGGCCCAGGAGGCTCAAACCCGGTTCCTGCGAGGCTTGAACCCAGCCTCACAAGGCTTGGAACCGGGTCCCACGAGGCTTGAACCCGGGTACCGAGATGCTCAAATCTGTTTCCCTGAGACTCGACCCTGGGCACAGGTGGCTCGAACCTGGGTCCCTTGAGGCTTGAACCCGGGTACTGTGAGGCTCAAATCGGGATTTGTGAGACTCAACCCTGGGCCCATGAGCCTTGAACCCAGGTCCCAAAAGCTCGAACCTGGGTCACACGAGGCTCTAAACCAGTTACCGTGAGGCTCAATAGTGTTCTGCAAGACTTGACCCCAGGCCCTCGAGGCTCAAACCTGGGTAACTGTGAGGCTCAAATTGGGATTTATGAGACTCAACCCTGGGCCCACGAGGCTTGAACCCAGGTCCTGCGAGGCTCCAAACTGGGTACCGTGAGGCTCAAATTGGGTCCCGCGAGACTCAAACCTGGGTCCCATGAAGTTCGAACCAGTGTCCCGAAAGGCTTGAACCCGGGTACCCTGAAGCTCAAATCAGGTCCCCCTGGATTCGACCCCAGGCCCAATAGGCAGAAACCCGGGTCCTGCGAGGCATGAACCCAGGTCCCAAGATGCTCGATTCGTGTCTTGCAAGGGCCCACCATGCTCAAACCCAGGTCCCGTGAGACTCGAAAACGGGTACCCAGGTACTCAATTTGGGTCCTGCGAGATTAGACCCTGGGCCCCGTGAGACTTGAACCCTGTCTCAGGAGCCTAGAAACCGGGTCCTGTGAGGTTCAAACCCTGGTACCAAGATGCTCAAATTGCGTTCCGTGAGACACGACCCCAGGCACAAGTGGATTGAACCCAGGTCCCTCGAGGCTCGAACCCATGTCCCGAGAGGCTTGAACCCAGGTCCCATGATGCTCGAACCCAGATGCTGCAAGAATCAAATCATGTCCTGCGAGACTTGATCCCAGGCTCAAAAGACTCAAACCCGGGTCCCTCGAGGCTCGAAGATGAGTCCCTCAAGGCTCAAACCCGGGTCCTGAGATGCTTGAATCGGGTCCCGTGAGACCCAACCTGGGGCCCACCATGCTCGAACTCATTTCCCACAAGACTCGAACCCGGGTAACAAGAGGCTCAATTTGGGTCCCTTGAGACTTGACCCCAGTCTCATGAGCCTAGAAACTGGGTCCTGTGACGTTCGAACCCTGGTACTGCTTGTCTCAAGTACAGTCCCATGAGATTCAAACCTGGGTCCCAAGAGTTCAAACCTGGGTACTGTGAGGCTCAAATCAAGTTCAGCGAGACTCGATCCCAGGCTCACAAGGCTCAAAACCAGGTCCCGCGAGGCTCCAACCTGGGTACTGAGATGCTCAAATCTGTTTCCCTGAGACTTGACCCCGGGCACAGGTGGCTAGAACCCAGGTCCCTAGAGGCTCTAACCTGGGTTCCTCAAGGATCAAACCTGAGTCCCTCAAGGCTTTAACCCGGGTTCCTCGAGGCTCGAACCCGGATACTGTGAGGCTCAAATCGGGATTTGCAAGACTCAACCCTGGGCCCATGAGGCTTGAACGCGGGTCCCAAGAGGCTCGCACCCGGGTCCCGCGATGCTCCAAACTGGGTACCATGTGGCTCAAATTGGGTCCTGCGAGACTCAGCCCAGGGCCCACGAGACTCAAACCTGTGTACACGATGCTAGAACCCGGGTCCCGCAAGGCTTGAACCTGGGTACCGAGATGCTCAAATCGCATTCTGTGATACTAGAATCCAGGCACAGGTGGCTCGAACCCGGGTACCTCAAGGCTTGAACCCTGATACCATGAGGCTCAATCGGGTTCTGCAAGACTCAACCCAGGCCCTCGAGGCTCGAAACCGGGTACTGTAAAGCTAAAATCACAATTTGCGATACTCAACCCTGGGCCCATGAGGCTCAAACCCGGGTCCCAAGAGGCTCAAGCCTGGGTCCCGTGAGGCTCAAATTGGGTTCCACGAGACTTGACCCAGGGCCCAATAGTCTCGAACCTGGGTCCTATGAGACTCGAACCTGGGTACTGTGAGGCTCAATGGGGTTCGACCCCAGGCCCAATAGGCTTGAACCCAGGTCATGCGAGGTTCGAATCCAGGTCCTGAGATGCTCGAATCAGTTCCCAAGAGACCCGACCTGGGCAGGGCCCACCATGCTCGAACCCGGGTCCAGCAAAACTTGAACCCGGGTACTGAGAGGCTCAATTTGGGTCATGTAAGACTCAATCCCTGCCTGCGAGACTGGAACCTGGTCTCACGAGCCTAAAAACCGGATCCTCTGTTGTATGCTTTACATTGGGTAGTTCTTCCCCCCAAGAGAATTGCATCAGTCCTGTTAATTTCGAGGGCCTGCTTGGCCCCGCCCCAAGGAACCCCGCCAGAGTTTCAGAGTTCCAGGGTTGAAGAGTTGCAGAGTTCGAGAGAGGGTTCCAGAGTTGGAGAGTTCTTGAGTTCGAGAGTTTCAGAGTTACAGAGGAAGAGAGAGTTCCACAGTGGAAGAGTTTCAGAGGGTTCCCCAGTACGAGAGTTCCAGAGTTACAGAGTAAGAGGGAGTGCTTGTGCTGCCGCAAAGAGACAGCAGAGTTCTGTTTGGTGATTAGTTTGTCTTAGTTTATGAATCGTTGTTCCTGAATAAAGAAATACAGCTTCCCTGCCCAGCCGTTGTCTCCGCGTCTCTGTTACCCGCCGTGAAGCTAGCCCAGCCAGCCAGAGCCCACCGAATTTTAACAACAAATGGCGCCCACGTGGACCTGACCTGCGCATCTCTCAGATAAGTAAAGACAATTTGGCTACCTATGCACTATGGCCTTCTCTTCTGCTTGTGAAGAGATCTCCAAAGGCCTCTGCTCTTTCTTCACGAGACTGTTTTGCTGTTTCTGGAACATTTATCTCTGGACCACTCTGTGGTTTCCACTCGCTCAGGCGAACTCAGAACAGCCAGCAGGAAGAGCCAGCGGGCGGGAGGCGAGGCGCGGAGCTGCCGTTTCCACCTGGTTAAACAGCCAGCCAGCCGGCTGCGCCCAGACAACCCCACGCACCGCGCCCGCAGCCCCGCAGCCCGCAGGAGGCTGATGCCAGCACACAAGAGCCCCAAGAGCCCGACGCCAGCACACAAGAGCCCCTGGAGCCCGAAGCCAACACGCAAGAGCCCGAGGACAGCCCACAGTAGCCGGTTTTCCACCGCGTGGCGCAGGGCACTGGACGCGTGATCCCTCCACGCTGCTCGGCCACTGCAAACAGGGCAGCAGACATAGCAGGGCTATGGGGCAGGGCCGCGGCTGCCTATCATGGCCGCCACCCCTGGGCACCTATGCCCACGCCTTCTGCAAAACTGGCCTGCCTGCCCTCTTTCTATAAATTCTGGAACCATCCCGGGCCTCCCAGAACCCTGGGCTCCCTGCCGAAACTGGGCACACGAGATCTCCAGCCGCCGGTCCGGTCTGAAGGCAGACAAGCTGGAGTAAGCAGAGATTTGTGCAGAGATCGCAACCTGCAATTCCTAAAAGTGAAGCTGTGCGGGAAGCCACCTCCGGATGGTGAAAACCCCCCCCCCCCAACAACTAAGACAGTACAGATTTAAATTCGTGTTTAAAATGACATGTCTTCGTAACAAAGGGTTCTCTCCTTGTGTATTAATGACCATGTTTATGTGTATGCTTAAAGTTTGGTAAACAGTAGCTTTAAGGCTAAATTCTTACTAGTCAAAGTTAAATGAAAAAGGTTTTCAATGTAATTCTCATAAAGATAAAATTAACTTACATTTAAAGTCTAAGGTAAAAATTAGTTAACAATCAATATATTTTAACTAAGTTAGTCTAAACAAAAGGTTAAATAGACTTGTTGATATGTAAAACTCCATTACCTTCTCTATTAGAAATGGTAGATCGCACAATGGCTATGCTAATTATTCTCATGCCTGAGGTTTCCTCTCCGGCCCACACCTAGGGTGTGTTTCCATCTTGAATGGGTGTAACAAAAGGTTAAAAGACGTTGTTGATATGTAAAAGTCTCAAATTCCTTCTCTATTAGAAACGTTGGATCGTGCAGTAGATATGCTAATAACAAGTTTTGTTTCATAGTAAGTAAGTTGCAGCCAGCTGCCTTTGGGACTCTATGCCGTTCCCCGCCCCCATGCAAATACCCGTTGAGGCAAGTAGCCCCCCAGAGGCAAGAAATGTTTTTTTTTAAGCTGATAAAGTTTAGTTTGTGCCAGTTTTTTTTTTAAAAAAAATGCCTGTACGATATAGGTTTCTGTTCACCCCACACCCTTGATACTATAGTCATTTAGTTAAAAACAAAAGGGGGAGTTGTTGTATGCTTTACATTGGGTAGTTCTTCCCCGCCAAGAGAATTGCATCAGTCTTGTTAATTTCGCGGGCCTGCTTGGCCCCGCCCCAAGGAACCCCGCCAGAGTTTCAGAGTTCCAGGGTTGAAGAGTTGCAGAGTTCAAGAGAGGGTTCCAGAGTTGGAGAGTTCTTGAGTTCGAGAGTTTTTGAGAGTTACAGAGGAAGAGAGAGTTCCACAGTGGAAGAGTTTCAGAGGGTTCCCCAGTACCAGAGTTCCAGAGTTGGAGGGTTCCTGAGTTCCTGAGTTCCAGAGTAAGAGAGGGAGTGCTTGTGCCGCCGCAAAGAGACAGCAGAGTTCTGTTTGGTGATTAGTTTGTCTTAGTTTATGAATCGTTGTTCCTGAATAAAGAAATACAGCTTCCCTGCCCAGCCGTTGTCTCCGCGTCTCTGTTACCCGCCTGTGAAGCTAGACCCGCCCGGCAAGAGCCGTCCAAATTTTAACAACAATCCTCTGAGGTTCAAACCCTTGTACCGCTTGTCTCAAATATGGTACTGCGACACTCAAACCCAGGTTCAGTGAGGTTCGAACCCGGGTACTGCGAGGCTCAAATCGAGTTCTGCAAGACTCGACCCGGGCCCCAGAGGCTCGAACCTGGGTACAGCTAGGATCAAATTGGGTGCTGTGAGAATTGACCCCTTGCCCACAAGGCTCGAACCTGGGTCCCGCAAGGCTCAAGCCCAGGTTCCTTGAGGCTCAAACCCTGGTACCATGAAGCTCAATCAGGTTCTGAGAGACTCAACCCCAGCCCCTCGAAGCTCGAACCTGGGTACTGTGAGGCTCAAATCGGGATTTTTCGAGACTCAACCCCAGGCCCACAAGGCTCGAACCTGGGTCCCAAGAGGTTCGAACCCATGTCTCAAAAGGCTTGAACCAGGGTAACTTGTGGCTCAAATCAGGTCTCTTGGTACTTGATCCCAAGCCCAATAAACTAGAACCTGTGACCTGCGAGGCTCAAACTCGGGTCCTGAGATGCTCAATTCAGGTCCCGTGAGATCTGACCCAGGGCCCACCATGCTCAAACCGAGATCCCGTGAGGCTTGAACCCGGATGACTTAAGACTCAAACTGTGTCCTGCGAGATGCTCAAATTGTGTTCTGTGAGACTCGACCCCAGGCACACGTGGTTTGAACCCGGGTCCCTTGAGGCTTGACCTGGGTACAGTGAGGCTCAATCGGGTTCTGTGAGACTCGACCCCGGACCCATGAGGCTCGAATATAGGTACTGTGAGGCTCAAATCGGGATGTGCGAGACTCAACTCCGGGCCCATGAGGCTTGAACCCAGAGCCTGTGATGCTCAAACCCGGATGCTGCGAGACTCAAATCTTGTCCCGTGAGACTCAACTCCAGGCCCACAAGGCTTGAGTCCGGGTTCTGAGAGGCTTGAACCTGGGTATGGGGAGACTCAAACCCGGGTCCCGTGAGGTTAAAAACCGTATCTCAAAAGGCTCCAACCTGGGCACCGTGAGGAACAAATCAGGGTCCGTGAGACTCGACCCCAGGCCCAATAGGCTCGAATCCAGGTCCTGAGAGGCTCGAACCTGAGTCTCGAGATGCTCAGATCAGGTCCTGCAAGTCCCGACCCTGGGCCCTGCGAGACTCGAGCCTGGGTCCTGTAAGACTCAAACCCGGGTACCGATAGGCTCAATTTGGGTCCCGTGAGACTCGACCCCGGGCTCCATGAGACTCGAACCAGGTCTCAGGAGCCTAGAAACCGAGTCCTGTGAGGTTTGAACCATAGTAACGCTTGTCTCAAGTATAGTCCTGCGAGACTCAAACCCGGGACCCAAGAGCTCAAACCCAGGTTTGGTGAGGCTCAAATCCGGGTACTGTGAGGCTCAAATCAGGTTCTGCCAGACTCGACCCAGGCACAGGAGGCTCAAACCCGGGTCCCGCAAGGCTTGAACCCAGGCTCACAAGGCTCAAAACCAGGTCCCACAAGGCTCGAACCCGGGTCTGGTGAGGTTTGAACCCATGTCTCTAAAGGCTCGAACGCGGGTACCGTGTGGCTCAAATCAGATCCCGAGAGACTCCATTCCGGGCCCAATAGGCGAGACCCATAACCTTCGAGACTCAAACCCGGAACCCTAGAGCTCAAACCTGGCTTTGGTGAGGCTCGGACCTGGGTACTGAGAGGCTCAAATCGGGTTCTGCGAGACTCAATCCGACCCAGCAGGCACGAACTCGGGTCCCTCGAGGCTCGAACCTGGGTCCGCGAGGCTCCAAACTGGGTACCGTGAGGTTCAATCTGGTTCTGCGAGATTTGACCCTGGGCCCTTGAGGCTCAAACCCGGTACCAGCGATTCTCGTGCCCGGGTTGCTATGGCTCAAACCCTGGGTAACTGAGAGGTTCGAACCTAGGACTCACGAAGCTCGAACCCAGGTCCCGTGAGGTTCAAACCCGTGTCCTGAAAGGCTCGAACCCAGGTACCCTGAGGCTCAAATCAGCTCCCAATGGACTTGACCCCGGGCCCAGGAGGCTTGAACACAAGTCCCACGAGGCTCGAACCCAGGCTCACAAGGCTCGAAACCGGGTCCTGTGAGGCTCAAACACGGATGCAGTGAGATTCAAATCGTGTCCTGCCAGACTTGACTCCGGGCTCACAAGACTTGAAACCAGGTCCTGCGAGGCTTGAACCCAGCTACCAAGATGCTCAAGTAGCGTTCTGTGAGACTTGACCCCAGGCACAGGTGGCTCAAACCTGGGTCCCAAGAGACTCAAACCCATGTCCTTTGAGGCTCAAACCCGAGTCCCTCGAGGCTCTAACCTGGGTCCCTCAAGGCTTGAACCTGGGTACTGTGAGGCTCAGTCGGGTTCTGCGAAACTCTATCCGGGGCCCTCGAGGCTGGAACCTGGGTACTGTGAGGCTCAAATCTGAATTTGTGAGACTCAACCCTAGGCCCATGAGGCTCAAACCCGGGTCGCAAGAGGCTCGAAAACGGGGTCCTTGAGGTACCGTGAGGCTCAAATTGGGTCCCTCAAGGTTCGACCCAGGGCCCCACGAGACTCACACCCGGGCACATGATACTCGAACCCAGGTTCCGGGTCCCGAAAGGCTCAAACCCGGGTACCGTGAGTTTTAAATCAGTTCCCAGAAGACTTGAACCCGGGCCCAATAGGCTTGAATCCAGGTCCTGTGAGGCTCGAACCCGGGTTCCGAGATGCTCGATTCAGTTCCCAGAAGACCCGACCCGGGGCCCACCATGCTCAAACCCGGGTCCTGCGAGACTCGAACCCGGTCTCACGAGCCTAGAAACCGGCTCCTGCAAGGTTCGAGCTTGTCTCAAGTACGGTCCCAGGAGACTCAAACCTGGGTCCCAAAAGCTCAAACCCAGGTTCGGTGAGGCTTGAACCTGGGTACTGGAAGGCTCAAATCAAGTTCCGTGAGACTCGACTAGGGCCCAGGAGGCTCGAACCCAGGCCCCGAGAGGCTCGAACCCGGGTCACGCGAGGCTTGAACCCAGCTACTGAGATGCTCAAATTGCGTTCTATGAAACTCGACCCCTGACACTCGTGGCTCGAACCCAGGTCCCTCAAGGCTCCAAACTGGGTACTGTGAGGCTCAAACTGGGTCCTGCGAGACTCCTCCCAGGGCCCTACAAGACTCAAACCCGGGCACATGATGCTCAAACCCGGGTCCCGCGAGTTTTGAACCTGGGTCCCGTGATGTTCAAACCCGTGCCCCCAAAGGCTCGAACTGGGTACCGTGAGGCTCAAATCAGTTCCTGCTAGACTCGACCCTGGACCCACGTGGCTCGAACCTGGGTCCCTCGATGATCGAACCTGGGACCTGAGAAGCTCAAACCTGGGTCCCGAGATGCTTGAATCGGGTCCTGTGAGACTCGAACCCAGGTACTGAGAGGCTCAATTTGGGTCCCGTAAGACTTGATCCCGGCCTGAGAGACTGGAACCTTGTCTCACGAGCCTAAAAACCGGATCCTGTGAGGTTCGAACCCTTGTACCACTTGTCTCAAGTATGGTACTGTGACACTCAAACTCGAGACCGAGAGCTCAAACCCAGGTTCCATGAGGTTCGAACCCGGGTACTGCCAGGCTCAAATCAAGTTCTGCAAGACTCGACCTGGGCCCAGGAGGCTTGAACCCGGGTCCTGCGAGATTCGAACCCGAGTTCACAAGGTTTGAAACCGGGTCCCGTGAGGCTCGAATCCGGGTACCGAGATGCTGAAATCACCTTCCATGAGATTCAATCCCAGGAACAGGTGGCTCGAACCTGGGTTCCTCGAGGCTCAAACCCAGGTCCCTCGAGGCTTTAACCCGGGTACCATGAGGCTCAGTCCGGTTCTGCGAGACTCAACCCTGGGCCCTCAAAGCTCAAACCCGGCTTTGTGAGGCTCAAATCCTGGATTTGCAAGACTCAACTCCGGGTCCACAAGGCTTGAACCCGTGTCCCAAGAAGCTTGAACCCTGGCCCGTGATGCTCCAAACCGGGTATGGTGAGGCTCAAATTGGGTCCTGAGAGACTAGACCTAGGGCCCTGCGAGACTCAAACCCGGGCACATGATTCTCAAACCCGCGTCCTGCAAGGCTCAAACCCGCGTCCTGTGAGGTTCGAACCCGTATCCCGAAAGGCTCGAATCTGGGTACCGTGAAGCTCAAATCGGGTCCTCACAGCCTCACTGCTAAGCCACCGAGGGAGGTATATGTCTTCTTTTCAGTTTCCTGGTTAGTTCTCTGTCGCCTGGTGTCAGCTCAGGGCCTCCTTGCCACTGCTCCAGATTCTGAGGGCAGTAGCAATGGAGATTCTCACAGTTGCATTTTGTGAGTCTCAGGGGAGTCCTCTCCCCCCTTCAGCTGTCCCCTTGTTGGTTAAACAGACTGATGGTGGTGTCTCAACTGGTAAACTGCTGGACTGTTACCAGCCACTTGATCTCTCCCTAGTCTCCTCTTTGTCCATGACCCACACGTACTTGCACTCACCGGTGATTTGGTGGGTTCCTGAAGTTGTTCTAGTCCTGTCTTGTTGCGGTCCCAGGTGGTCTCCTTTGGTATTCATAGCTGACCTGGGAGAGGAGAGGAGAGAAATACAGCTGCTGCTGTTCCTTAGCCCCACTTCTGGAAGTCCTCTCATATTTTTTTTCTATCCCTGCACATATGTTCTACAAAGTAAGCGCTTGAAAATTCCTATGAAAAAATTATGATGTGGATAGTTGGTTGATCAGTCTGGAATGGAAAGAAGCTACAAACTAGGGATTCTGAAAACGTCAAGGAGAAATTAATCTCCAACACAACCTATCTTGCATAGAGAATCTTTAAGAAAATTCTTTATGATATACTCTCAAGGATTTCTTTCATCCTGCACTGCATTTCTAAAACATAACTTGGGTTAACTGAGTATGTACTATTTTCCAAAAGTTCCAAAGATAAAGACCTTCTGGGTCAGAGGAATATTGGTTCCAGCAATAGATTCTCATGCCTGAGACTCTGAGATACCATGTTCAATCCCCTGCATCACCATAAACCAAACCTGAGCAGTGCTTGGGCAAAAAAAGAAAAAGAGAAAACAGAAATTAAAAAAAAAATCAAATAAACAAGGGCTTAATGTTGGTTCACATGGTAGAATGCATGTGTTGCAATATGCATGGACCCAGCCTTAAGTTCCTAGACCCCACTTGCAGGGAGAAAGCTTTGCAAGTGATGAAGCATTGTTGCAGGAGTCTGTCTTTCCCTCTATATCATCTTCTTCCCTCACAATTTTTGGCTGTCTCTAGCCAACCAATAGATATATATATTAAAAATCTTTAAAAAATTAAACACTTTTCTACCAATAAATTACAGTGTAGAAGTTTTTTACTTATTTTTTTATTTTTTATTTTTTTAAGAAAGGAGACCTTAATAAAATCATAGGATGGGGGGATACAACTCCACAAAATTCCCTCCACCCAATCTCCATATCCCATCCCCTCCCCAATAGCTTTCCCATTCTCTAACCCTCTGGGAGCATGGACCCAGGGTCGTTGTGGGTTGCAGAAGGTGGAAGGTCTGGCTTCTGTAATTCCTTCCCTGCTGAACATGGGCATTGACTGGTCTATCCATACTCCCAGTCTGCCTCTCTCTTTCCCTAGTAGGGTGGGTCTCTGAGGAGCGGAGCTCCAGGACACATTGGTGGGGGTCTTCAGTCAAGGGAAGCCTGGCTGGCATCCTGATGCATCTGGAACCTGGTGGCTGAAAAGAGAGTTAGCATACAAAGCCAAACAAATTGTTGAAGAATCATGGACCCAAAGGTTGGAATAGTGGAGATGAAGTGTTGGGAGGGGGTACTCACTGCAAACTCTAGTGTACTACTGATTTCAGGTATATATTTTGCCCTAGTTTATGGATACGTGTGAACATATGCTCTATCTCCTGGAACCTGGTGTATATCTAGGTTTTGGGACTTTGTTAGGAAGTGAACCACTTGGGATGGAACTAGAGAATACTATGAAAGGAAAGGTCTCACCCTAGTAATGAAGCTAAAGGGCTGTCATTCCACATCTGAAGTCTCTGGACACAGTCTGAGCTGAAGCATGTTTAGGTGGCACTCCTTATGTTGATTAGGTTGCTTTCGGCAGATGCAATATTATTTGGTAAGAATTGGGAGAAGCATGAGGGAAAGTGGGCCCTACCATAGGGTCCCAGGGCTGGGGGAAGTTTAGGCTCTATAGCGGAAATGTTTCCTGCTGTCTTAGGGTTCAAGAAGACAATGGATAGTTATTGTTAACTTCACATAATTTGGTAATTGGGTTAACTTTGAAAAGTCCCTTTGTTAGACATACAATCAAGTTTTCCCACTCTCATATTAATTAAATAGTGATTTATATGTCTACAATTTAATAGGAGTGTACATAAACACCATTTCCCCCAACAAAAGATTGTGATCCATCTCACCCACCCACCCATACCACCCCCCACCCCCGTGCTGGCCCAGGAAATTGAATGTCCACCCTTCTACTCACCACAGGGTTTTTACTTTGGTGCACTACTTTCAATTTAGTCAGATCCTGCTTTTAGTTTCCCTTTCTGATCTTCTTTCTCAACTTCTGTTGATGAGTGGGATCATCCCATACTCATATTTATCTTTCTGACTTAGCTCACTTAACATAATTCCTTCTAGCTCTGACCAAGATGGGTAAGAGAAATTGAGTTCATTGTTCTTAGTAGCTGCGTAGTATTCCATAGTGTATATATACCACAGCTTTTCTCAGCCACTGGGTTGCTTCCAGGTTTTAGCTATTATGAATTGTGCTGCTATGAATATAGGAGTACACACCTCTTTTTGGTTGGGTGTTATGGAGTCCTTGGGGTATATCCCCAGGAGAGGAATTACTGGGTCATATGGAAGATCCATGTCTAGCCTTGTGAGAGTTCTCCAGACTGCTCTCCACAGAGGCTGGACCAATTTGCATTCCCACAGGCAGTGCAAAAGGGTTCCTTTCTCCCCACAGCCTCTCCAGCATTTGTTGCTGCTGTCCTCTTTGATGTATGCCATTCTTACAGGAGTGAGGTGGTATCTCAATGTTGTCTTTATTTGCATTTACCTGACTATTAGCGACCTGGA
Organism: Erinaceus europaeus; assembly: GCF_950295315.1. NCBI lineage: Eukaryota > Metazoa > Chordata > Mammalia > Eulipotyphla > Erinaceidae > Erinaceus > Erinaceus europaeus. The sequence continues at coordinate 103,928,825 of NC_080164.1, read as the reverse complement.
GCAGTTATTGATATGTTTGTTAGCCTTTTGGATCTCCTCTGGAGTGAATGTTCTGTTCATACCCTCTGCCCATTTATGGATGGGATTATTTGCTTTTTTGTTGCTAAGTTTGCTGAGCTCTTTGTATATTTTGGTGATTAGTCTCTTGTCTGACGTATGGCATGTGAAGATCTTCTCCCATTCTGTGAGGGGTTTCTTTGTTTGTGTGATAGTTTCTTTGGCTGTGTAGAAGCTTTTCAATTTGATATAGTACCATTGGTTTGTTTTTGCTTTAGTCTTCCTTGCAATTGGGTTTCTTTCATCAAAGATGCCCTTGAGGTTTAGGTGGGAAAGTGTTTTACCAGTGTTTTCCTCTAAGTATTTGATTGTTTCTGATCTAACATCCATTTGGAGTTGATTTTTTGTTTCTGGTGAGATAAAGTGGTTCAGTTTCATTCTTCTGCATGTTTCAACCAAGTTTTCCCAGCACAATTTATTGAAGAGACCCTCTTTCTTCCTTTTAATACTTTGGGTCCCCTTATCAAAGATTAGATGTCCATAGGTGTGGGGGTTTAGTTCTGGACTTTCAGTTATGTTCCACTTGTCTGTGTGCCTATTTTTGTTCCAGTACCATTGCTGTTTTGATGATGATGGCTTTATAATATAGTTTGAGATCTGGGAGTGTAATGCTTCCATTTATGTTTCTTTTCCTCAAGATGGTTTAGGCAATTCTACGTTTTTTCTGGTTCCAGATAAATGATTCTAGTTTTTGTTCTATTCTTTTAAAGAAGCTTGTTGGAACTTTGATGGGTATTGCATTAAATTTGTATACAGTTCTGGGAAGAATATTCATTTTGATGATATTTTATTCTTACAATCAATGAGCATGGGATGTCTTTCCATTTCTTAATATCAGTTTCTATTTCCTTGAATAGTGACTCATAGTTTTCGGTATACAAGTCTTTGGTTAGCTTTACTCCTAAGTATTTTATTGATTTTGCTACAACAGTGAATGGGAGTGATTTCTGGATGTCTTCTTCTTCTTCAGATGTAGTGTTTGCACAAAGAAATGCCACTGATTTTTGTACATTGATTTTGTAGCCTGACACCTTGCTATATTGCCTAATAACTTCCAGTAGTTTTCTGCTGGATTCTTTAGGTTTTTCTATGTATACTATCATATCATCTGCAAATAGTGAGAGCTTGACTTCTTCCCTTCCAATCTGTATTCCTTTGATTTTTTTTCTTTTGCCTGATTGTTATGGCAAGAACACTTCCAACACTATGTTGAAAGGTAATGGTGACAGTGGACAGCCCTGTCTAGTCCCTATTCTGAGGGGGAATGATGTCAGCTTCTGTCCATTGAGTATGATGTTGGCTGTAGGTTTTCTATAATATGTTTAATATTTTGGCATCTGTGTTCATCAGAGATATTGGTCTGTAGTTTTCCTTTTTTGTTGTGTCCCTATCTGCTTTTGGTATCAGGGTGATGCTGGCTTCATAGAAGGAAAAAGCATCCTGTTTGTTCAATCTTATGGAAATGCTTTAGAAGTATGGGTACTAAATGTTTCCTGAAGGTTTTGTAGAATTGTTTGTGAAGCCATCTGGTCCAGGACTTTTGTTGTTGGGAGATTCTTAATAATGGTTTCTATTTTTTTGTCTATGATTGGTGCATTTAGGTTTTGTAGTTCTTCTTGGTTCAGTTTTGGAAAGGCACACACTTCTAGGAATTATTCCATTTCTTCCAGATTCTCTAGCTTGGTGGCGTATAGTTCTTCATAGAAGTTTCACATGATTTTCTGGATTTCTGTGGTGTCAGTTGTGATATTACCTCTATTGTTTACAATTCTATTAATTTGAATCTTCTCCCTTTTTTGTTTAGTGAGTCTGGCTAGGGGTTTGTCAATTTTGTTTAATCTTTCAAAGAACCAACATTTGGCTTCATTGAGCTTCTGTATGGTTCTCTTATTTTTGATGTTTATTTCTGCTCTAATTTTAGTGATTTCTGTCCTTATGGTTGCTTTAGGGTTCCTTTGTTTCTCTTCCTCTAAGTCCTTGAGGTGTGCAGGAAGGTCGTTTATTTGAGCTTTTTTTTTGTTGTTTAATATGTGATTGTATGGCTATGAGTTTCCCTCTCAATACTGCTTTAGCTGTGTCTCAAATATTTTGGTGTATTCATTGTCATTTGTTTCCAGGAACATTTGAATTTCTTGCTTGAGTAACTCTCTGATCCAGTAGTTCTTAAGCAGTATGTTGTTTAGTTTCCAAATTTTGTGACTTTTAACAATTTTCTGTTTGTTGTTAAATGTTAGTTTTACTCCACTGTGCTCTGAGGAGATACTTGGGATGATTTCAGTGCTCTAGAATTTATTGATGCTGTCTTTGTCCTAACATGTGGTCTATCCTTGACAATGTGCTGTGTGGAATTGAGAAGAATGTGTATTCCAGTTTTTTGGGTGAAGGGCTCTGAAAATGTCCAGGAGGTCTAGTCTGCCCATCTCTTCATTTAATTCTTTTGTTTCTTTGTTGATTCTTTGCTTTGTTGATCTGTCTAAGTGTGAGAGTGGAGTGTTAAAGTCTCCCACTATTATTGATGTATTTTTGAAGTTCTTTGATTAGGTGTTTGGTGTATTTAGATGGTCCGTCATTGGGTGCATAGATGTTAATAATTGTTAAGTCTTCTTGGCTGATTGATCCTCTAATCATTATGTAATGTCCTTGCCTATCTTTTATTACTTTATTTAATTTAAAATCTATTGTGACAGAGATGAGAATGGCTGTTACCGCCTTTTTTTGTGGTCCATTAGCCTGTATGATAGTCTTCCATCCTTTCACTTTAAGTCTGTGTTTATCTAGTTGTGTCAGATGGGGTTCTTGCAAGCAGAATATGGTTTGGTTATGTTTTCTGACCCATCCTCCCACTCTGTGCCTTTTGATGGGTGGGTTTAAGCCATTGACATTTATTGATATTATGGATTTAATGTATTGTAGTACCATTGTTCAACAACTTTTTATTTTCTCTGATATGTTGCAAGTATTATAGTAAAGTTCTTGTTTATAGGAGGTCTTTTAGAACCTCTTTCAGGGCAGGTTTGGTGATGGTTGCCTCTTTTAATTGTTTGTCTAAAAAGGATTTGATCCCTCCATCTAGTTTGAATGAAAGTCTAGCAGGATATATTACCCTTGGTTGAAACCCTTTTTCATTCAGGGCTCGATAGATATCTTGCCATTCTCTTCTGGCTTTTAGAGTTTGAGTGGAGAAATCTGCTGATAGTCTTAAGAGTTTTTCCCTATATGTGACTTTTTGTTTTTCTCTTGCAGCCTTTAGGATCCTTTCTTTATTGTTACTTCTTCTCATTGTGACTATGTTGTGTCTTGGTGTCTTCAGGTCTGGGTTGATTCTGTTTGGGACTGTCTGGGCCTCTTGAATCTTAATGTCCTTTCTGTTGTTCAGGTATGGGAAATTTTCTTTTATAATTTTCTCTAAAATATTTGCTTCCCCTTCCTCTCTTTCTTCCTCTGGCATGCCAATTATATAAATTTTACTTCTTTTGAGATCATCCCATATGTCTCTGCTGTTGTTTTCAGAGTCTCTCAATCTCTTTTTGAGTTCTTTTACCTCTTTCTTAGTTTTCTGTAGCTCATCCTCTGTCTGACTAATTCTGTTTTCTGCTTCTTTTAGTCTGCTTTCCCTTCCCTCCACTACTTTCCGTTCAGCTTTTCAGCATTCAGTTCTCTAATTGCCTCAAGGTAATCAGTATTTTCCTTGAGGGTCTCATCTGTTGTTTCCCTAATACTGCCATTCATTTCCTCCAAAGTTGTTTTCATTTATGTTATTGATAAGTTTATTATTGCTTGCATACTTTTCTTATCTATGGTTACTTCTGGCTGATTTGTAGTTTCTTCTGGGCTCTTGTCTTCATTCATTATAGTAGCAGTTTTATTCCCTCTTGATCTACCCATTTTTTGATTAATGTGTTTCTTAGTTTTATTTCCTGTTGTTCCTCAGTTGTTGTGTTTTGAGTACAAGCAACACTACACTAAGTACCTTTATGACAAATGCAATCATCAACCTCAGAAATTACAATAGCAACTGAAGCAAGGATTGAAGCAGTTTAACCACTAGCAGTTAGCCAAATAATATCTCCAGTCCATGAAATAATATCAACCAAGTCCAAGTGAAGAAGAAAAAGGAAAAAAGGATAGCAAGAATAGACAATTATGCCAATCTACTATCCACTGTATATTCTAGGGTTAGCAAGAGGAGAAAGGGAAGTAGAGCAGAGATACACACATAGAGAGTCCATTCTGATTCAGATTCACAAATGAGTATCAGTGAACTAAATAATAATTTAAATAATTCACAAATGAGTATCTCTGAATTCAGAAAGCCAAAGGAGGAAGGAAGAAAGGAAGACAAGAATAATAAAAAAAAGAAAGAAAGAAGAAAAACCAGAGAGATAAAGGAAATAAGATAAGAGAAAGAGCTGTAATAAAAGAGGTGTCAAAGGAAAGAGTTATTTATTTTATTTTATTTTTTTAATTAGCTAGGAGGAGGGAAAGTGGGAGAGTGGGTAGAGGAGGTAGGAGTAGTAAAACAAGTTCCTCTCACAATGTATAAGACAGTGAGTCCCCTAGAAATGGGAAATACACTAAGAGTTAATTCTGGTAAACCTGAAGGGGGGGAAGGGATACACATATATATAATATTAATAATAAGATAGAGCAGAGTAAAAAAACCTGTCCTGCCTTCAGATTGGATGGCTCCAGATTGCCTCAAGCCACCTGAGCAGGGGCAGCTGATTGTTAAGAAAGTAAAACAAGCAAAGAAACAAACAAAAAACCCCAAACCAAAACAAAACAAAACAGAAACACCCCGGGCAGTCTTTCCCTTTTGTAGGTCCAATTGGCCACTTAGACAGAAAGAAAAAGGGCCAGGTGGTGATGCACCAGGTTAAGCGCTCACATTCAAGTCCCTGATCCCCTCATCTGCAAAGGAAAAGTTTCATGACTGATGAAGCAAGGCTGCAGGTGTCTCTGTGTCTATCCCTCTCTACTTCCCTCTCCCTTCTCAATTTATTTTTTAGTCCAATAATAAATTAGTATATATGTAAATAAAATTTAAAAAAAGAAGTCAGTTTTTTAAATTATCTATATGAATTATTGAATACAGACAGCCAGAATCTGAGAGAAGGGGGTAGTAGAGAGGGAGAGATATAGAGACACTGGCAGCACTGCTTCACCACTTGCAAAGCTTTTCCCCTACAGGTGGGGACCAGGAGCTTGAACTCAGGTTCTTGCACATTGTAACATGTGCATTCAACCAGGTGCGCCATCAACCAGTCCCAAGAAAAGTCAGTTTTGAAAATTGGAAACACCACAAATCTGTGTCATCTCAAATCAATCGAGCTACTATCTATCTATTGATCTATCATCTACCCATCTATCTATATAATCATCTATTGTCATCAACTGTTTTCTTTTTTAAAAGTTTTTAAATCTTTATTTGCTGGATAGAGATGTTGGGCAGTATGCCAGCTTCCCCCTGCTTAACTCTGCAGTCTATTTACATAACCACTAGAACCGCCCTGCCTGCAGGGCATTGGTTTAATCCCCACTGGTTCATACTCCCTTTTTGCTCCGCCTCTTCTCCAAGACACACCCTGATTTCCACCACTCTCTTTTCGCTCCACCCTCTCTATGTCACATCCTGTTTCCACCCTACTTGGCGAGTATATATACAGCTGCTCTTCTGTTTGAACACACTTAGGATTGCCTTCTGGCTCTGAGAGTCCCAGAGTCTCTCTCCTGTGACGCTAGCGCGGCATGAGTTCCTGATCCCTCTCCCAGGCATGAGTTCCTGATCCCTCTCCCATGCATCAGCCTAGGTTGGCTCCAGTCGAGTTCTCTCTAACCCAGAGAGCTCTTGCTCAGGAAGAAGCACCCTCAGGCTATCCTGGCACCAGAGCTTTAAAGACTAGAAGAAATACAGGTTCTCTAGGGAATGAGATATCTGACAATTTTTTTTCAAATGTCCAAAGTTTACTGGATTGAATAAATGCTTTACTACATAGTTTACACATATAGGGTCTCCCTGTGATTTGACTTCTTTCATATGTTTGAAGATATCTTGAACAGGTGAATTTCTAGTGACATACTTCATACTGATGAGATTTTTCTCTATAAAGACTTCCTTCCTTCTCAGATATCTTATCTTCTATATTTCTTTGTTTACAGTCAAAATTGAGAGAGAAGGGGTAATAGAGAGTGAGAGAGACATAGAGATACCTGCAGCACTGCTTCATCACTTGTGAAGCTTTCTCCCTGCAGGTGGGAACCCAGGGCTTGAACCTGGGTCTTTGCACAAAGTAACATGCACACTCAACCAAGTGCGCCACCTCCTGGCCCCTTATCATCAGCTTTTTATTTAAGCTTTAACTATGTATCTGATTTTCACTTTTTCTCTTTCATTTTTTTCTCTTTCTTCCCTCCATTCTTTCCTTCCTTTCTTCTTCTTTTTTTTTTTTTATTACCAGTGATCAGCTCTGACTTATGTGGAGGAACTGAACCTGGAACTTTGGAGCATCAGGCATGAGAGTCTGTTTTCAATCTACACCCAACTCTTTCTCTTTCTCAAATTCAAATATTTGAGACAGATTATCCATACTTACTGGAAACAAATACTAGCTGACAAGTTATTCATGTATCTTGCATTTGAGTTTTAACTTACTACAATCTGTGGAGTAAATAATTTTTCATGCAGCAGTTTTTCAAAGGTCATTCATGACCCTACCATTACAAAGAAAATCAGTTATCACTTTTCTTGATACTATTATAACATTCTCCCCATGTATACATATCACCCACAAAATACAGCTTTTATAATATTGCTCATATACTTCTACAATGCTCATGACTCATTGCAATTTCCCAGGGGGAAAGTTTGTTATTTTATAATTTTTTAAAAAAATATTTATAAAAGGGAAACACTGACAAAAACCATAGGATAAGAAGGGTACAACTCCGCATAATTCCCACCACCAGAACTCCTCATCCCATCCTCTCTCCTGATAGCTTTCCTATTCATCCCTCTGGCAGTATGGACCCAAAGTCATTGTGGGATGCAGAAGGTCGAAGAGACATCTGGCTTCTGTCATTGCTTTCCTGCTGAACATGGGCATTGACAGGTCGATCCCAGCCTGTCTTTCTCTTTCCTTAGAGAGATGGGTCTCTGGGGAAGCTGGGATTCAGGACACATTGGTGGGGTCATCTGCGCAGGGAGGTCTGGTTGCCATCATATTATCATATGGAACTGGTGGCTGAAAGAAGAGTTAAGATATAAAGCCAAATTGTTGACCAATCAAGAACTTAGAAGCTGGAATATTGCAGATGAAGATTTGGGGTCTCTGGTTTTTAGATAGTTAGTAGGCCTATTTAGTTATATTCCAAAGAGCCCATGACTATGCTAGTTTTTTTTTTTTCTCCTGAGAGTAACATCTGATATGCAGGTGGATCCAACTTATTGTCTGGGGAGATGATTTCATGGCTGGAAAAAGAGCTAGAAAGCTAGATCAAGGAAGAGAGTAGCTTCCAAATACGGGAATGGTGTATAAATATTGTTGACTGTAAACCCCATCGATTTGATCTGGAGCCCACATTAAGCTTAGAAGCCTATGTGACCTCTGCATCCCTGTAGATCTGAGTTCTCATTCTGTGTTCATGTGTAGGAATGTTCCAAGCTGCCTAAATTTCAGGACCCATCTTTCTCAGGTGGAAGATATAGTATGTTTTTCAGTCTCCCTTCAGAGGATGGAACAGTTTCTGCCATTGTTGGTCCAAGTTGAGGTAAAGGTCCTATAGGCCCCACAAAGGGGTCTATTGTGTTGTTCCTGATGGAGATGACCGTCAACAATGGAGAGATGGATCTATTTGAGGTCTAGGCTCATCATGTCTGTTTGGGTGTCTCAGGACTCCAGATTAAGGGCCCAACTGATGGGGTAGCCTGAGGAGTCATCATTAAAGTATGCCAGTCTCTTGCCCTTATTCAACTTTTGCAGTCCTTACTTTGATAAGGTTAGCTTTGGAGTGACTGAGGGAAGTGTAATAGGAAGTAAGTGAGGATGGTATCTAAGTCTAAATAGAACTATTTCATTATGAACTTTATGGTGTCTTTTTAGGTCTTTCTACTTGCTGCATATACTGACTCATTGTACACTTTTGCTTTCAGGTATATATTTTACCCTAATTTATGAATACATGTAAACATATGCCCTATCTCATGGAAACTGGTCTATATCTAGGTTTAGGGACTTTGTTAGTAAGTGAACAAACCAAAATGGAATTAAAGAAGCCTATGTGAAAGGAAAGGTCTTACCCGAGTAATGAGGCTGAAAGGTTAACATTCATGCCTGACGTCTCTGGACAAAGTCTGAAGTGAAGCATGCCAGGGTGGTAAACTTTCCATTGATTTGGCTGGAGTCAGCAGATGAACTATCATTTGGTATGAGTTGAGAGAAGTATGTAGGAAAATGAGCCCCACCCTAGAGATTTCAAGACTGGGCTTTATAGAGGAAGCTGGAGATAGTTATTATTGCTTTAATCAAATTATTTGGCAACTGGGTAAACTTTGAAAATCCCATTGTTAGGATTTGTTGTGTCATACATGGCATCACCATAATTGACATTACTGATATATAGCTGTGTCTTATTACTCTTAATGCCACCGGTTGCTTCTGTTCTCCCTGATCTAAGCTATTTTTTTTAGAAGAGTTAACATTTTAAAGAAGCCATTATTAGAACTGTCTTAACAATTTGAGACCACTGTTAAAATTCAGTCTGATTACACATTTGAAGTCTTTTTCTTTCTTTTTTAAAAAAATATTTATTTTATTTATTTATTCCCTTTTGTTGCCCTTGTTTTATTGTTGTAGTTATTATTGTTGTTGTTGTTGTTGGATAGGACAGAGAGAAATGGAGAGAGGAGGGGAAGACAGAGAGGAGGAGAGAAAGATAGACACCTGCAGACCTGGTTCACCGCCTGTGAAGCGACTCCCTTGCAGGTGGGGAGCCGGGGTTCAAACCGGGATCCTTATGCCGGTCCTTGTGCTTTGCGCCACCTGCGCTTAACCCGCTGTGCTATAGCCCGGCTCCCAGTCTTTTTCTTAATATTTATTTTCTTCTTGTTGCCCTGTTGTTGTAGTTGTTGTTGTTATTAATGTCGTTGTTAGATAGGACAGAGAGAAATGGAGAGAGGAGGGGAAGACAGAGAGGGAGAGAAAGATAGACACCTGCAGACCTGCTTCACCTCCTGTAAAGTGACTCCCCTGCAAGTGGGGAGCCAAGGCTCACACCGGGATCCTCATGCCTGTCCTTGGTGCTTTGCGTTACATGCGCTTAACCCGCTGCACTACCGCCTGACTCACAATGTTTGAAGTCTTAATTGCTTAGATTGAAGGAATATATACTTTCCGCATTAAAATTTTGAGACATTCGGGAGTTGGGCGGTAGCGCAGTGGGTTAAGTGCACGTGGCGCAAAGTGCAAGGACCGAGTGTAAGCATCTTACTTCGAGCCCCGGCTCCCCTCCTACAGGGGAGTCACTTCACAGGCGGTAAAGCAGGTCTGCAGCTAACAATGACAACAATAACGACAACAATAAAACAAGAGCAACAAAAGGGAATAAGTAAATAAATAAATATTTTAAAAAATTGAGACATTCAATCAGTTTTCTCCCTCATATTAACTAAATAGTGCTTTATGACTACAAGTTAGTAGGAGTGTACATGAACACTCTTCCACCACCAAAGGACTGTTTGGATCCCACCCACATCCCCAGTGAAGCTGAACATCTACTCTCACCAGCCACCCAGAGATTTTTACTTGGGAGCCCTACTCCAAACCCAGTCAGATCTTGCTTTGAGTTTACCTTTCTGTTCTTTCTCTATTTCTGTTTATGAGTGGGATCATCCCATGTTCCTCTTTGTCTTTTTTTAAATTTATTTCTTTATTGAGGAATTAATGTTTTACATTCAACAGTAAATACAATAGTTTGTACATGCATAACATTCCCCAGTTTCCCATTTAACAATACAACCCCCACTATGTCATTTATCATCCTTCATGATATCATCCTTCATCCTCTTTGTCACATAACATAATTCCTTCTAGCTCCATCCAAGATGGATCAGAGAAGGTAGGTTCACTGTTCTTAATAACTGAATAGTACTCCATTATGTAAATATAACACAGCTTTCTCAGCCATTCATTTGTTGTTGGACACCTGGTCTGCTTTCAGGTTTTAGCTATTATGAATTGTGCTGCTATGAACATATGTGTGCACATATCTTTTTGGTTGGGTGTTATGGTGTCCTTGGGGGTCTATCCTTAGGAGAGGAATTCCTGGGTCATATGGAAGGTCTATGTCTAGCCTTGTGAGAGTTCTCTGGACTGCTCTCCACAGAGGTTGGACCAATTTACATTCCCACCAACAGTGCATAAGAGTTCCTCTGTCCCCACAGCCTCTCCAGCATTGGCTGCTGCTATCCTTTTTGATGTATGCCATACTCACAGGGGTGAGGTGGTATCTCAATGTTGTCTTTATTTACATTTCCCTTACAATTTGTAACAAACACAATTAGTGTGTTTGTTAGCCTTTTAGCTCTCTAGTGTAGTAAATATTCTGTTCATATCCTCTGTCCATTTTTGGATGGAGTCATTTGCTTTTTTGTTGCTAAGTTTGCTGAGCTCTTTGTATATTTTGGTTATTAGTCTTCTGTCTGATATATGGCATGTGAAGATCTCCCATTCTGTGAGGGGTCTCTTAGTGTGATGGTTTCTTTGGCTGTGCAAAAGCCTTTCAATTTGATGTAGTCCCATTGGTTTGTTTCTGTCTTAATGTTCCTTGCAATTGGGTTTGTATCACCAAAGATATATTTGAGGTTTAGGTGGAGAAGTGTTCCACCAATATTTTCCTGTTCTAACATCCAGGTTCTTGATTGATTTGGAGTTGACTTTTGTTTTTGGTTCAGTGTTTCTACCCAGTTTTGGAAAATCTCAGTCTCATACATCTTCTGTGCATTGCCACTGAAATACATGATAAACTCAGATCCCAAAAAACAAGACCTTTTTTTCCTTCAGCTATGCTCCCCATGTGTCTGTGCTTGTGGCAGAGTTGATGGTTAAAATGATTTTTGAATGATAAGAAAACCAGCTATAACTGGATTCACTGAGTAACGTATTCAGTGTAGCAAATTCTAATTTTATACAGATTTATCAACTTCTAGCTTCAAGTCAAGAGCTTAGGATAGTTTTCTCATTGTTGTCTTGGTGAAAAGATTTTCTCTGTAGTAGACTTTTTTATATAGGGTCCCTAGACTGGAGCCCAGGAACCTACTTGCTGTGAGTGAGGACTGGATAGCCAATATTGCCTTGTGGCATCCTATGTCATGTGAAACAACGGTATGCCCTCAAAACCTGCCACTAGTCCAGACACTGCTTGTTGAACTCATAGGTGAGAATGTCTGACTGTCTTTAGCAAGTGATGGGATGATGCACTACTTAAATATATCCTATTATTAGTTTGTCCTATCAGCATTATTCTAGTCTTTCTGTGTCCTCATCACAAGCTACAAGATACAAAGTAGGTGAAGCAGCTAATAAATTAAGAAAACTCTAAGTTCCAAGAGTATTCAATGAGCATTGTACAGGTTAATTGAATTTTTTATAGATTAATTCTCCTTTCTGGATTCTAAAAGGTTGTTAAATTTCTGAGCCCACTGCCAAACCAGTGATGGGAGAAATTAGAAGTCAAAAACTAAATAAAGTTTCCCTGTTTTTCATCTTGGGGTTCCTCATGCACAAAGCATCAAAATTGAGATAAGTAAAAAAGAAATAATAGTTAACTTCTAGAGTTATCAATAGCTACACAAACTAGACTTCTAACATTAATAATCAAATGAATGAAGATTTATTATTTACTCTAAAATTCAAAGTTTTCAAGAACTGAAGCAAAATCACAGCTGATATATATCCTGTTTCTCCATCAAGTACAATTTCAGGTAGCCTAAGTCACATTGAGAAGAAATTAGAGTTATGTTTCACAACATTTTTTCACAAATTAGGAAACATGTATAGGTGAAAACATGTATTTTTGAAAGAAAATGTTCAGGTTTACTCCATATCTTTTAATGGGTTGATAGCACTTGTGGTTCTTCTATTGCCAGGATGTAAATATGTGTGTTTGTAACAATTAGTTGTAGAAGCTAGGGAATGCTATGCAGAAAGCTGAACCCCTCTCTTATTTCAGCCATCGAGATAGAGCATGTAAGCTATTCACTGTGGGGAGACTGATTTTCATATTGCAACCACATCAGAATATAATTTGGAGGAATGTTTCTGCATTCTCTATCTCAGCTGTTGTGTGATCCCCACCAACTCCTAACAAATGACTCCAGACATAGTAATGCATATATATTATTGGATAGAGAGAAAGGGAAATTGAGAGAGGAGGGGGAGATAGAGAGGGCTAGATACAGAGAGACACCTGCAGGACTGTTTTACCACTTGTGAAACTTTCCCCCTTCAGGTCCTTGTGCACTGTGATGTGTGTGCTTAACCAGGTGCACAACCACATGGCCCCGAGATCTCTTAACTTTAAAAATTCCACTAGGTCCATCATTTTTTTGTTTATTGTTTTTATTTATTGGATAGAGACAGCCAGAAACTGAGGGGGAAAAGGAAGGAGACAAACACCAGGACCCCTGCATCACCACTCACAAAGCTTTCCCCTTGCAAATGGAGACCAGGGGCTTGAAACTGTGTCCTTGTGCATTCTAACATGTGCACTCAATCAGATGAGCCACCACCCCTAGATATAGGTTTTTTTTTTTTTCTTACCTGATCTCTGATAAGATCTGGCTTATGGTGGTTTGGGTGACTAAACCTAAGACTTTGGAGCCTCAGGCATGAGAGTCTCTTTGCATAACCATTACGCTATCTACTCCCTCTCAGTTTTTAAAAATTATTTTAAAGTTATTTTACTTACAAGTTTTTCAGGGACATATTATAAAAAATTTGTCACAATATTTTCTTTCTCATCTTTCTGCTTGCAATTGTTTCTTCCTCTAGTCTACATTTTGCATTGTTTCTAAAGAGTTTTTCAGATACAAAAAGTTTACCTGCTGCTAAAATCATCTAATTACTCCTCAGTCCCTGAAGTCCAGCTCTTCCTCATCTCACTCTCCTTCCTCATCTGTTTCCTTTGTCCTTCAGCAACTTTTCTAGCTTTCTTTTTTTAATGTAACGTATTTCTTGACTTCTGCAGATGTCTTTCTTCTCCCTCCCTCTTTTTCATCTCTGTTTCCTCCCTCTCAATTTCACTCTGACTCTATCCAAAATACATAAGTAAAATAAAAAATTTAAAGTATTTTTTAATTTATTTGTCTATTGGATAAAAACAGAGAGAAATCAAGAGAGAAGTGGGAGATAGAGATGTTTTAATGCCCACAAATCTTGCCCGCTGCAGATGGGGATCAGGGGCTTGAATCCAAGTCCTTGTACATGTACCACCACTCAGGTGCACAACTTTCTGGTTCCAAAATAAACTGTATTTTAAAAAGATCTAGTGTATTGCACCAAAGTAAAATGCTCAGCTGTAGGTGGAGGGGGGGTTCAGGTCCTGTATAGAAAAGACCTGTATAGAGAATTGTATTGTATGGAAAACTGGGAAATATTATGCATGTACAAACTATTGTATATACTGTCAACTGTAAAACATTAATCCCTGAATAAATAAATCAAAAACACTCTAGAAATATAGTAGTAGATTCTTCTCCCTGTGACTTTAATGAAGATTATATGAGAAACATAGAGAAAGCAAAAGAAAGTTTCCTGTATTCACTTCACTCTTTTAGTTCTTTCTTGGACTATCTGGGCCATCTGTGATATGCCAGGGAATACCAGATGTCTTCGCAACAAAGTTTAGATACCTTGATGAGGACTGTCTAGAAAACCTAATTAATGCAGCTACATAATTAAGTGTGGATGATTATTTTTTGTTTTGTTTTGTTTTTATTGTCCTTGATAAGAAAAATCCTATCAAGCTCTGTGCAAATTAGATCCATGGTTTCTGGCTCCTGGGAAAAGAAATAAACTAGTATAATTTGAATGTCTATTGGGCATCAAGAATAAAGCTCAATTATTTGCATAAGTAGCTATTATTTCAATTTTCACAATCATAATAATAATTTTGTCAATGTTTATTGAACTAAAAATTATGTATCAGACCCTCTGTTAATAGGGGTTTTTTTTGAGCTTTCTAATTTAAACCTCATAATCACACACCATATATGTACTTTATATTTGTTTTGCAGAAAATGACCATACAGATCAGTTATTCTACTTGTTCTGGAAAACATATCAGTAAGCAGAATTGACTTTAGGACCAAACAAATCTGTGCTTAAACTTGTACAGATTTACATTCCCACCAACAGTGCATAAGAGTTCCTCTGTCCCCACAGCCTCTCCAGCATTTGTTGATGCTGTCCTTTTTGATGTATGTCATTCTCACAGGAATAAAAATAAAAAAGAATCCAAAACAAAATAACTATGTATTATATACTGACAAGATCAGTTGCTCCTGGTCTCCCTTGTCTAAGACTATAGGTGATTCAGTATTTAAAAAAAAAGTCATTATTAGGAATCTACTAATTATTTAAGCCAAGTGTTAAAATTCAATCATGCTACTAAATATAAAACTTGGGTGCTTAGGTTGAAGGAATATATACTTGGAACTGAGGCTATACAATAAAAACTTCAATATATTCTATTTTTCCCCTCTCATATTAACATCATTCCTGCCACCAAAGGTCTGTTCCTATGCCTATTTACCTAGAGTGGAGCTGAAAATTTACCTCCTACCTCTCTCAAGTTTTTTACTTTCCCACAATACTCCAAACTCAGAGTATTATATCTCATTTAACATAATTCATTTAACATGTCTCATTTAACATAATTCCTTCTAGCTCCACCCAAGATGTATCAGGAAAGTGGGTTCATTATTCTTAATGGAGTAGTATTCCATTGTGAATATAGGTGTACATATATCTTTTTGGATGTGTGTGATTAAATCCTTAGGATATATATATATCCCTAGGAGAGGAATTATTGGTTCATAAGAAAGGTCAATTTCTAGCCTTGTGAGGGTTCTCCGGATTGCTCTCCACAGGGGTTTGGACATTTTACATTTCTAGCAGCAGTTCAAAAGGGTTCCTTTGTCTCCACAGCCTCTCCAACATTTGTTGCTGCTGTTGATGTATGGCATTCTCACAGGGGTCAGGTGATATTTCATTGTTGTTTTTATTTGCATTTCTCTGACAATCAGTGACTTAAAACAATTTTTTATAAGTATATTGACCTTTTGTAGTGAATATTCTGTACATATTCTTTGCCCACATTTGGACTGGGTCATTTGATTTTTGGTTGCTAAATTTGGTGCACTGTATATATATTTTGGTTACTAGCCTCTTGTCTGATGTATGCCATGTAAAGATCTCCCATTCTGTGAAGAGTCTCTGTTTGGATGATAGTTTCTTTTGTTGTGCAGAGCTTTTCAATTTGATGTAGGCCTATTGATTTGTTTTTGTTTTTGTCTTCTTGGTAACTGGGTTTGTGTTATCAAAGAACCCTTGAGATTTAGAAGAGAAAGTGTAACACCAACATTTTCCTCTAAGTATTTGATAATTTCTGATCTATCATCCAGGTCCTAGATCCACTGGATCTTACTTTTCTTTCTGGGGAGAGAAAATTTTCATTATTCTGCAAGTTTCAACCTAGTTTTGACAACACCATTTATTAAAGAGGCATTCCTTTCTCTATTTAATAGTTTGTGCCCCCCTTATCAAAAATTAGATGTGCTGGCGCTTATGCGGGGTGACTCTCAGCAAGGAAAGTAAACTAACAGTTCTCCCTCACTAGCTCAGGGACTCAATGATATAGGCAAGAGACACAGGGGAGAATTGGAACACTCTCCTTTATTGAAAGGTAGGCTTGGGTTTAAATAGGGATCCAAACAAAGAACATTTTTCAAATATGTCAGAAATTACAGGTTTATTAAAGGTCAGCTTGCCCCTATGGTGGGGGCTGGTATGACAAGAATTGATGTGATACATAAAGGTCAAGATAATATTCTCCATGATGCAAACAGGTTAATTATCTAAAGGCATTTGAGAGAAGCATAGGGGTTAAACCATGGTGGTTTTGGAGTACCACCTTAGCAAGGGAGTTTATCTGTCTCTGGAGAGACTCCAAGCTGTCAGAGGTGAAGTCAATGGACTGTTGAAGTTGATTTTCTATGAGTCCAGCAGTATAGAGAGATTGTCCCAAAGCACCACCAGCAAGTCTAAGGGAAGCACAGTCAATCTGGTGTGATGTCCAGGGGAAGAAACACAGCACGTCTGGTCCTCTGGTGGGTCATCAGTACCAGCTGATGAAATTCTTCTTCTTCATAGAGGGTTAGCTGTGGAACAAAGGAAACTAGGAGGCAAGGGCCAGGTAGAGAAGAATTGACATGAAAATATAGGGTTGCACCAAAACACAAACAGAGGAGGTGCATACACATTAGAAGTCAAGGTGAGGTTCCTTGAACATCAAGGAACTTTGGAAGAAAAAGAAGAGGTCAATAAACATGTAAGAATGAAGTCAGAGCCAATAGCTTCTGTGTAAAGAGGAATTGAAGTCAGTGGTGGTAGGTCAGCAGAGAGAGAAGATTTGGGCAGGCTGGTGAGGTTAGCTGGAGTATATACTGGCATGGTGCCCTTTATGGTAAGTACTTGCCAACAGGGACTCTGGATTTTGCAAGAGCAATAATGGCATCCACCATAATAATCAAAAGGAGAACAAACATGGACATCCAGTGTTGAAAAAAGAAAAAAACATGTATTTACGACTGGAAGAGTGGGTGGCTTTGCCAATGAAATATAATAGATGGACAAATCAAATTTTTGTAAATATTAAGAAGGTTTAGTATAGTTACTTCATTAGCACTTTAGCCAACTGAATACTGGGGGGTGCATTTCCCTTCTTTTTTAATTTAATTAAACCTAAAGGTTATAGTATAGGGAATACTGTAATGAGAGTAATGTTCTAAAGGGAACAAAAATATGTGGAATGGGTATGTCTATTGAAGCAAAACAGGAGAGCATGTGGCTCATAAGGTTTTTGAGCTTTTTTCAGTCTGAGTTGTAGTCTACATGAATTCAGAAAAATTTATATTTTTTGGAAAAAAACATTTTTGTCAATTGAGACAAAAATATTTTTTTGCTTGCCAAACATAGGCAGGTGAGTCACATCAATTTTCCAGAGAACATTGGCTTTTAACCACAGGGATTAATCTTGAAAGTCTGAATAGCAGGTGTCTTAATTAAACTAGCAAAGGAGGAGCCAGTAAAGTGTTCTCAATATGGCAGGTCAAGAATTAAAAATTAAGAGGCTTGTAAAAGAGGAGAGAAGTATATAAAAAATTAAGGATATGAATGACTTTAGGAGTCAGTACACACCCATGAATAAAATATAAGAAAAAGAAAACTTTTTAGTTTTAAATCTTACCATATGAGCAATCCATTCTTCATGTGGAGATTGTATCGGTAATCATCTATTTAAGAGGAAGAAAACTTGTACCAAGTTAGAAGTTCACTAGAATTGATTATTCAGTGGTTAGAATTGGCTTGGGTACCTTCATATGAATTAGAAGGCTCTTCGTTTATTAAAACATTACAGTATGTTATAGAAAGTCAACACCTAATGTGTTGACATGATAAAATGATTACTATTTTTAGTATGATTTTAAAATTATTTAAACAGTTTTAAGTGAAATGTTAAACTTAGTTTGTTATTAGGATCTTTGTTTATCACAAAGCTTATCACACCCTAGGAGCAGCTATGAATAAGGGTGGGTACACGACTTAGTAATTGATTTTACACTTTGATTTAGATATGTAACTTAAAAGGCTAAAATGAACCTCATAGCTTAAATGTTCAAAATAAATTTTTACTGTTACATTTCTTTTAGATGACAATTTTACACTAAGTAATTTTGTTAAATCAAATTTGCTGAACATTAAAAAAATTTTTTATCAGGCCAGGAATACCATGTTTAGCCTTTTTCCTTGCAAGGCCACTGCTCCACCCAGACTGGGTTATTAGAAATCCTGTCCAAGAGTGGAGTTTGTTACAAACAGTGGTAGTTGTTATTGGGGTGCTGGTAAGATTTCAAAGAATGAAATTGTCCAGTAGCCTAGTCCGGTTGTTCCCACACAAGGGAATTCTAAGAAGTCTAGGTCCAAGAAGTTATCCCAGCACTAGGACACTTCCATTTGTCTCAAAACAGGTTTTGTCTACTCCGGTATAACTTTGTCAATTTGGATTTGTCAAATTCAGGTGGCCCTTTTCTATATAACAGGCAATCCGCAAAATTTTAGGCTTTGAATCTGCACCTTCTACTTATCCCAGCCAGCTGCTTTTACATTGGGAGCTCCAGTACACCTGAGTGCTCTCCTTCCCCCTCCCAAGTATGGGGGAAGGGGAACGAATTGGGTCTGGGGCTGGGATTTTGATTACTTGATGGAGGTACATTTAGCTCAATTCCCTCTGAGAAATGTCCCATGTCTAGTTTAAATCTTTGTTAAGTCTGGCAAAAGATTGCCATCTCTGTGAATCAGGATCTTTTAAACCATATTTAGCTTAAATAAATCTTATTTAAAACTTAAACTCTAGTTATTTTAGAGGGTTAACACACATTAATGAAAACAAGGTTAGCACACAGACTTACACTTAAAACAGACAGTCTTGGTGAAAAAATATTTTGCCTTTGAAAAAAATATTTTGCCTTTGAAAAAAGTGTCTTGGGTTCTTGGCTCACAGCAGTTCCCTGCCCAATGAGAGGGTGGGCATGGCCAGGGGAATGACTGACTAAAGTCTCTGCCAATCTCTTGGAGCAAAAGTTTTACAACGTGATTGGCTGTGCAGACGGAAGAGGCAGGCTAGTTTACTGCAGTGCAGAGAAAAATCTTTGGAAGTTCTTTTCTGGGCTAAGGTACATTTTTGATTTTTTTTAAGAAACTCTGTAAGGAGCAAAACATTAAATTACTAGCAAAAAGTGTGTGCTGGTTCTCTGATTCTTAGGGTGTTTTTAAATCTTGTACCATGCCATGAAGAATGGATTTTGTCTAGGGCATGGATTTTAAGCAAGGGGAAAAAAAGCCACAGTTCCTGGCTGTTCAGGAGATTTTCGGCAGATTAAGGGGATTTTTGCGGGAAGCTCACTCACCCTCACAGTGCCAGGGAGATGCCGGGGGGAGTGAGTTTAAGATCAGTGACTCAGTCCTTTTAAGTTATCGCTGTTTCAAAGTCTCCTTCTACGGAGAACTGTATCGGAGGGGCTGGAGGGACCCCACCCTCTACCAAATCTGCAAAGGGAGTGCTGACTCCTAGGGCAGCCTTCTTTGCACACTACTTTAATGCAGCAAAAAAAAAAAACAACAACTGTATAGGTAATTCCTGTGCTCCTTCTGCTTGGAAGGAAGGTTTTCCATGTCCATTTAACTCAGAAATTAATCAAGAGTCTTAGAACAAATGCCACAAAAGTGGGAGAAGATAAAAAATAGGTCAGACTCATTAAGATGAAGCAGGGGAAGGACACTCAGTTTCTCAGAGCCTGGCCAGGGTTCTGTTCCACTGAGGTTCTTCCTCTGCATCCACTCCATGAGCTTCCCTGGAGCGTGAAAAGACACAGAGAGAGAAAGATCACAGGGGGCTTAAAAGGAAGCCCCACTTATCTTCCAATGCACTCCTGTTTCACCTTTTCACTCTTAAGTAGGTAGAGAGCGTGGCTAACTCTGTCCCTGTCCAAAACTGCTGGCATGGTTTTGGGGAGTGCTGCCTCTTGGGCTAATTTCTTCTTCTTAGGGTGGGTGTTCTTGCACCACAATCTGGGTGCCAGATGCTGGCGCTTACACGGGGTGACTCTCAGCAAGGAAGGTAAACTACTGGTTCTCCCTCACTAGCTCAAGGACTCAACGATATAGGCAAGAGACACAGGGGAGAATTGGAACACTCTCCTTTATTTAAAAGTGAGCTTGGGTTTAAATAGGGATCCAAACAAAGAACATTTTTCAAATACGTCAGAAATTACAGGTTTATTAAAGGTCAGCTTGCCCCTATGGTAGGGGGCTGGTATGACAAGAATTGATGTGATACATAAAGGTCAAGAAAATTATTCTCCATGATGCAAACAGGTTAATTATCTAAAGTCATTTGAGAGAAGCATAGGGGTTAAACCAGCAGGGTGAGATAGAGAGAAGATAAACAAGCTTGATGTAAATGAAAGATATCAAATGATATAAGGAAATAGTGTTTTGTGGGCTTTACTGACTGATGTCAGGGAGGTGTTTGGTGGAGTATGTTCTCATTAGTGATCAAAAGTGAGGTGGTTATCTGAACTCTGGGTGACTATGTGAACTTTGAATGAACCTCAAAGCAGGCAGCCATGTGGCCTGCAGTTAGCAGGGAAAAACAATGAGATCTCTGTGGGCTTGAGAGTCTGATAAGGGGAAACTCAGTCTGAGAGACTGTTTTCCACTTTGCTCATCTCTGTGAGAGAGGCTAACAAGGGGGTGTTTTTCCCAGACTTCCATCCAGGGATGGGGGGAGTTTTCCCTAAGCTCTATCAAGTTTACACATAATCCCACATAGATGTTTATAATTGGGGGGTTTATTCTGGGCTTTCAAGTCTGTTCCACTGATCTGTGTATTTATTTTTGTTTCAACACCAGGCTGTTTTGATTATGATGGCTTTTTAAGAGATCTGGGGGTGTGGTACCTCCATTTCTGTTTCTTTTTTCAAGATTGTTTTGGCAATTCTAGGTATTTTCTGATTTCAGATAAATGATTGTAATTTTTGTTCTAGTCTCTTAAAGAAAATTTGTTGGACCTTGATTTTTACATGATTCCAGGTAGAACATTCACTTTAGTGATGTTATTTCCTTAAATACATTAGCATAGGCTGTCTCTCCATTTCTATACAAAGAAATGATACATTTCCTTTTTAAAAAAAATTTCTTTATTGGAGAATATTTTACATTCAACAGTAAATACAATAGTTTGTACATGCATAACATTTCTCATTTTTCCATACAATATAACCCCCATTAGGTCCTCTGTCATCCTTCTTCCTCCCCCCCCCCCCCCACCCAAGCGAGTCTTACTTTGGTGCAATATGTCAATTTCAGTTTAGGTTCTACTTGTGTTTTCTCTTCTGATCTTGTTTTTCAACTTCTGCCTGAGATCATCTCATATTCATCCTTCTGTTTTGACTTATTTCACGTAACATGAATTTTTCAAGGTCCATCCAAGATTGGCTGAAAGTGGTGAAGTCACCATTTTTTATAGCTGAGTATTCCATTGTGTATATATAACACAACTTGTTCAAAAACTGGGTTGCTTCCAGGTGTTAGCTATTACAAATTGTGCTACTAAGAACATATGTGTACACAGATCTTTTGGGATGGGTGTGTTGGGTTCTTTAGGCTATATCCCCAGGAGAGGAATTGCAGGATCATAGGGGAGGTCCATTTCTAACCTTCTGAGAATTCTCCAGACTGTTCTCCAGAGGTTGGACCAACTGACATTCCCACCAACAGTGTAGGAGGGTTCCTTTGACCCCACAACCTCTCCTGCATTTGTTGCTGCTACCTTTTCTCTGACAATCAAAGACTTGGAGCATTTTTCATGTGTTTCTTGGCCTTTAGGATCTCTTCTGTGGTGAATATGCTGTCCTTGTCCTCTCCCCATTTTTGGATTTGGTTAGGATCCAAACCTCCAGGCTCAATATAGCTTCTCTGCCTAGCCAGGAAGTACTGCTGGGCCATGTGAGTTTCTAAAGAAGTCCTGTTTATAATCTGTAGGTTCTGAGGCAACTATTCCTGAGTTCTCTTCAGGAGACTAACAGAAAGGTTCCCACCACATAGCTCCACTGCTAGGCCACTGAGGTGTTGCTCCTGAGTTTCCTGGTCCGTTCTCTGTTCCCAGCTCAGGGCTTCCCCCTGTTGCTTCAGTCTCTGAAGACAGTAGCAATGGAGACTCACCATTGCATTTGATGAGTTTCAGGGGAGTCCTCTCCTCCCTTCAGCAGACCCCTTGTTGGTGAAACAGACTGGAGGTGGTGTCTCAACTGGCAAACTGCTGGACTGTTACCAGCCACTTAATCTCTCCCTAGGCTCCTCTCTGTCCACGAGCCACAGGTGTTTGTACTCACCAGTGATTTGGTGGATTCCTGAAGTCATTCTAGTTCTGCCTTATTGCGGTCCCAGATGATCTTTTTGGTATTCCTAGTTGACCCAGAGAAGAGAGGAGAGAAACACAGATGCTATTTCAGCTGTTCTTGACCTACTATGATCTAAATGTACTTTCTTTTCAAATCTATATGGAACATTGTCATGATCATATGCCACAAGGACAATATAAAAAAATTATAGAGCATTAAAGCATTGGGAGTATCTTGTCAGATCACAGTGGAATTAAACTAAACTTAACAACAAACAGAAAATTAGTAAAACCGACAAAATACATAAACTTAACAACATAGTGCTTAACAATCACTGGGATAAAGAAGCACTCAAGGAAGAAACTCAGATGCTCATAGCCACCAGAAAATGTCAAAAGAGGAAAAAACAAAATTTTTACAACTGTTTCTAGACATCTCCAGAAACCATGGCCATGTCCAGCACTTCTATATAAAGACAATTTCGTTTCAGAGTACCCTGAACAAAGTGGATCATACAAAAAATTCGTTCAACTTACAAAAGACAACTGTTCAGTCATAGCATGGAGCAGGGGTTTATAGCTGTAGAATTTTTACTAGAGTAGTGACAGCAGACTGTTTGCCTAACCTAATAATTTCAATGGGTAACAGGTGAAACAGAGGGGGGTAGACAGCAGGCTTAAGATATTCAGAGAGAATGAGGGGGGGGAGAGAAGTAGTGAGGAGGCTTTGTTTTGGGGTTCTTTTTTAAGACAGGAGTGGCCCACAAAGCACTAAGCACTGTGTCTGAGGTTCCTTTTGGACACTGGGCTGAGGGCTTTTCTGCTTCCAGTAAAAGCAGCAGGCATTTACCATTTCTATGAAACATAACCTAACAATCTCTCCTCCAATGAAAACCTTTCTGGCATCTAGGACAAGACATTAGTCGCTTCCGGGATTTTGGCCTGGGGTGGAAGTCATGCCTAGGATTGGGACACTAACTCTACCAATGGCCAGGACTGCTACACCTAAAGCAGTCCCTTTTTTTCTTCTTTAAAGTTGTGGCAAAGGCTTGTGCCATGGCTAAAGCTTGGTGGGTTTTAGAAGATATCTCTTGAGTTTCCACAATCCATGTGTCAGGGTGCTCGTTTATAAGACTGTGTCATGCCTGATGGAAGGAAGCATCCCATCCCAGACTATAGATTGTAGGAGAAGGAAACAGGCATCAGGATCAGAAATCTTTCTCTCCAAACCTGATTGGACCCTGGTAATGAATTTACCAAGGGATTCATAAGGTTCTTGGTGAAGAGAGAGAATGGGGGCTGAAGCCACTCCCGTTGAGGGTGTTAACCACTCCCATGCTTGTAATGCAAAGAGTACCTGATCAAAATAGCTAGTGGGCCATTTCCCCTTCACTTGCTGGAGGCCTGTCTCCCAGCATGCCACCCCAAAAAGGGCCTTGAAATCCCAGTTAGGCTGGTTCTGACTGTTCCTGCGGGATTGCTGCAGGCATTCGGCCCTGAAAAAGGCTTCTCACTGAAGGAAAAGTGGGCCCAGGAGCGTAGAGCGATCTAAGTCCCTCCAGTCTTGGGGAGTGTTAAGATTCTGGAGAAGGACTTGTAAGATAGATCTGGTCCATGGAGCGTGAACTCCAACCTCTTTAATTGCCTGGCAAAGTTCCTTAAGATCTGTGGGGGAGTACGGGTACCACACCTGAGTCTCTGTCTATTGGCGGTAACATTTACTGGGAATGTGTGGACTTGCTCTGGAGGAAAAGCTCCATCATGAAGCCAGCAAAAGATATTCTGTGTCCGAAAGCAACGTAGCGGTGAGGGGAGGAGCCGCAGTTGGAGAAGCCACAGAAGCAGCAGGGGGGCATCGAGAGATGTTTCTGCTGAAAAGGGAGCTGCTGGGTGAAGTTCAGCAGGCTTAGGGAGGGTCAAGATCAGGGCAGGTGGGGAGACAAGCTCAGAAGGTTTTGTTTTCTCTGGAAAGCGTGTATGGGGCTGGGCAAACAAAATGACCTTTAAAGGGACTCTGCTCTACTCAACATTAACCTTTTTGATTACTATAGAGCTGACTGACTACAAGTGTAATTTCCATGTCTGAAATGCCACCAGGAAATGTCTAAACATGTATGTGGATAATATGTGGATGTCAGGACAGGAGGCAGCTGAGAAAACCTCAACATTCTCAAAGTTTTCTTTCACCAGAGGTGTCATGCCATGGTGAGTTCTAACTTGTTTAGGTCACGTATAAATCCACCTAGGGAAAATTGAAACTAGAAAAAAAGTATAAAATATACAAAAACTATCTAAAAATACATCTGAAGTCTATGGATTTCTCCATATATTTCCTCTTCTTCTTTTCCTTCTTCCTCCTCTTCTCATCCTTCTCCTTTTCTTCCTCCTCCTTGCTCTTCTCCTCTTTCACTTCCTCCTCATTTTCTCCTTCACCTTTTCCTTTTCCTCTTGCTTCTCCTTTTTTCCCTTTTCCTTTTCTTTTTTGCTAGCAGGAGTTTGGTGTCTATATGGCTCCACTATTCCTGGAAGCATTTTTTTCTTTTCATTTTATTTTTCCTTCTTTCTTTTAGTGGTTATTAAAGAGAGGAGAAGGATCCTTGTGCATGGTAATGGGCAATGTGTATACAGTGTGGGAAGAGTCACCATGCCTTCCTCCCTGAAACTTCCCTTCAACCCTGTCTCATTCCATGCCATTACACATTTCCACTTAATTTTTTTCTAAGATAAAATGTTTATCTTATGTCCTAATCTCAGGCTACACTCAAAGTTTATTCCTGTAAACAGTAGGATTTTATTCTTTTCCACATCTTAAAATATCTGAATGTGTGTCACATATTCTTTATTCATTTTTGTGACAGATTGTTTCCATATTTTGGCTACTATGACTGACACAACAGTGAATTAATCTTCAGTATCTGCCTGCATTTAATATTCAAGTTAAGCCTTTGGTTTTCAGCAGTGTGGCTAGTATGTGGCCAGGTAGTATTATTATTTTATTTATAACTGCCTCAAGGTTTCTTTTAGATAATCTAGATCTATGGTTTGATATCTTTCAATCTGGTAAAATTTCTATGTTGTTACTGACATTTCCCAAAGAGAGTGAAACAAGTATGCAAGTGTCTCTCTGACTCATGCCTTCTTTAATCTCCCTCTCCCCTCCCAAGTTCTCTCTGTCCAATCAAATAAAGGGGGGGGAAAAAAGGAAAAAGTGGCCACTATGAGCAGTGGATTTGTTATGTAGGCCCCTAGTCTCAGCAATAACTCTAGTTGCAATTTATAAAAAATAAAAATAAATGAAAGGAACTGAAGAGATGCTGAACATTACTTAGTCACATTAAAACCACAGTGAAACTACTACTTATATGTCTTGATTGAAAAATTTTAAAAAGCCAGGAGGAGAAAAATAACTAACAATCAAGGCCATAATATAGAGGAATTGGTCTTTTTGAATTGTTGGTAAAAATGTACAGTGCAAAGTAGCTTAGTAATTAAGCAGAGTCAAGTGCAGAATTGCCATGGGGCCCAAAGATCCTCTCTCACTCTGTCAAAGTTGTATTCTCCAAAGATTGGGAAGAGCTGTTCAAACAAATATTTGTGTATAAATTATCAGGACAGCACTATAGAGAATTCAAAGGGCTTAACATATGGATACTCATTCTTCAAATGTGAAATATTTATAACCAGTTTCAGTGTGCATGGAATATCTTGAAGGAGTCCATTAAGTGTGATCAGCCAGAAAGCGAAGCATGAATATGGGATGATCCTACTCATAGACAGAGGCTGAGAAATAGGAACAGAAAAGGAAACACGAAGCAGAACTTGGACTGAAGTTGGTATTGTACCAAGTAAAGGACTCTGGGGTGGAGGAGAGTGTTCAGGTCCTGGAACATGATGGCAGAGGAGGATCTAGGTGGGGAAGATAGAGTGTGATATAGAGAACTGAGAAATGTTACAAGTTTACAAACTACTGTATTTTATTGCTGACTATAAACTATTAATCCCCCCAATGAAGAAAAAAAGAAAAATCAATCTTAAAGAAACCATACTTAGTAAAAGAAGCAAGCCGTATATTGTTTGATCCTGTTAATTTAAAATATTCATAATGGATAAACTACAATTCACAGAGAGTGGATCTGTTGTCATCAAACCCTTGAGGTTGGAGACTAAGATGGCTATGCAGTCAGTACTGAGTATATTTGCTGGTGATGAAGATGTCTCAGAATTCAATAGAGTTAAAGGCTGCACAATACTGCAAAGGCACTAAACCCCACTGATATGTACACTCTGAAATGGTTACTGATTTTTTAAAAAATTTTTAAATTTTTTATTATTTTTACTTATTGGGTAGAGACAGACAGAAATCAATAGGGAAGGGGGAATAGAGAGGAAGAGAGATAGAGAGACACATGCAGTCCTGCTTCACCACTCATGAAGCTTTCCCCCTGCAGGTGGGGACCGTGGACTCAAACATGTGTCCTTGCACATTGTAACATGTGCGCTCAACCAGGTGTGCCATCACCTGGCCCCTGGTTACTGATTTTTATGTTACATGAATTTTGCCTCAAGAAATTTTAAAGCAAATGTTAGTTTAAATGACAACAGCAACAAGTAACAGTCTTCAAAATTTCCTGAACAAAACAGTGGGGTCAAACACAAGCAAGGCTTAATTTAGGTTTCTTTCTTTCTTTCTTTCTTTCTTTCTTTCTTTCTTTCTTTCTTTCTTTCTTCTTTATTTACTTTAATTTTTTATTTAAAAAAAGGAGTCATTGACAAAACCATAGGATAATTCCTACACAATTCCTGCCACCAGAAGCCTGTATCCCATCCCCTCCCCTGATAGCTTTCCTATTCTTTAACCCTCTGGGAGTATGGACCCAAGGTCATTGTGGCATGCAGAAGGTGGAAGGTCTGGCTTCTGTAAGGTTTCTTTTTAATTTTCTTAATTATATTTATTTATTTAGTAGAGACAGCCAGAAAGAGAGGAAAGGGGGTGATAGAGAAGTTAGAGAGACAGAGACAGACCTACCACACTGCTTCACCACTCACAAAGTTTTCCCCTTGCAAGTGGGAACTGGGGCTCTAATCTGGGTCCTTGAGAATTTCATAATATGCGCTAAACCAGGTGCACCACCACCTGGCCCCAATTTAAGTTATTTTGCAAATTTAACATTATCTAGGCCATTTCTTTATGCCACTTGAAATCAGTCATAATTTGAATTCTTTTCCAAAAATTAAAAAGCAATGATCAATAACTAATTAAAATAGATGAAATGCCTGATTAGAATATAGATTTTAAAATAAATTACTACCAGTCACTGCTTTCTAACAACAAATGCTGCTTTGTAACTATACATCTCACAGTATATTCCATATTTTATTTTGTATGTTCCCAGTGAGAAAACTTTCTTCTTTTTTGATGTGTGCATATAAAATTTTACTATGTTTGGTTCAGTCATGCATTGGTTTTGTCTCTGCTGTACCTTAACTTTTTAAAATATTTTTTAAATATTTATTTATTTTCTTTTGTTGCCCCTGTTGTTTTTCGTTGTTGTTGTAGTTATTGTTGTTGTTACTGATGTTGTTGTTGGATAGGACAGAGAGAAATGGAGAGAGATGGGGAAGACAGAAAGGGGGAGAGAAAGATAGACACCTGCAGACCTGCTTCACGTTTGCGGAATGACTCCCCTATATGTGGGGAGCCGGAGGCTCGAACCTGTATCCTTATGCCGGTCCTTGCGCTTTGCGCTACCGCCCGACTCCCTGTAGCTTAACTTTTAATATATCCCGATGTTGATGGTGAAAACAAGATCCTTTCTCTATTACCTTAGATTCATCATTGTAATAAACATCTTGACTCCATCATCTTTCAACTACCTTCAAACATATACTTTGTTTCAGTTTATCCAGATTTGAAAATTTTCTGATTCATTTATGTGCTTTCAAATCTGTCTTCCAAATCTACAACATTTATTATCTCTATTTTTTTAATTTATTCATTTATTTATTCCCTTTTGTTGCCCATTGTTTTTATTGTTGTAGTTATTATTGTTGTTGTTATTGATGTCGTTGTTGTTGGATAGAGCAGAGAAATGGAGAGAGAAGGGGAAGACAAAGAGGGGTGAGAAAGACAGACACCTGCAAGGCCTACTTCACCGCTTGTGAAGCGACCCACTGCAAGTGGGGAGTCTGGGGCTCCTACCGAGATCCTTATACCTGTCCTTGCGCTTGGTGCCAAGTGGCTTAAACCTGCTGCACTACCACCTGACTCCTATCTCACAATTTTAATACAGAATAGAAGAATAGATTTTCTTATTTTCACCACACAGAACAATTTTTTAAAAATCTAGAGTGAATAAGAATTACTCAGGGCTATATATTGGTTCTAATTGCAAAATTCTGAATTAAAGAAGTTTAATTAATGGGCTATGTAGTTGAGCACCTGGTTAAGTGCACACATTATAATACACAAGGACCTTAGTTCAAGACTCTGGTCTCCACCTGCATGAGGAAACTTCATGAGAAGTGAAGCAGGGCTTCAGTTGTCTCACTGTCTGGTGCATCACTGCCCAGCCTTTATCTTTATTTATTTATTTGACAGAGACAGCCAGAAATTGAGAGGGAATGGAGAGACATAGAGTGAGAGAGACAGATATTCCTGCAGTCCTACTTTGCCACTCGCAAAGCTTTCCTCCTGCAGGTGGGGAGTGGGTGTTTGAACCCAGGTACCTGTACATAATAACATGCACACTCAACAAGGTACACCACCACCCAGCCCTGTTTAAGGGTAAGTAAATCTAAGAAGGTTTAGAATCAGTGTAGGACTAGAGGTTGACATCAGTTAAAAAGAAATAGGATAAAGGTTTTGTGGTTTTATTCTTAAAAACAAGCCCAGGAACATGATATTCTATATAGTATTTACTTATTTCCTCAATCACTAGGTCATTACTGGGCATGAATTGAGCATGATTCTGCCTTTATCAACTGAAGACTTCAGCAATGTCCACCCTGACGTAGAAAAAATAATAATAAGGTTCACAGATGATAGGAAAAAGAATCATCAAAGTGCTAAGGGAACATCATGTTCATGGATGCAGAATATTGTATTTCAAGACAAACTCTCAAATAAATGTATCATAACTTCCTGAACAAGAGTAGGGCTTTTAAAGGGAGTGGGGGGTGGATAAAGTATTAAAATGGTCTCACAATGAATACTTTTTACTTAAATTGAAATATTTGTTAATGACAATAATTGTTTCAGAATATACAATATCAAGAAAGGAGCCCCCCACTTTTCCCTCCCCCACAAAAGACTCAGTAACACAAAAGACAGTAGTAACTCACTGGGTGGGGTATGTTACATGTTCAGATCACGGCACCACATGATGGTGCTATGGCACCAAACAGACCACCAGTACAGTGGTATCTTTCCTTCTCTTTCTTCTTCCTCTCTGCTTTTCACTTTATTTCTCTATCTGAAAAACAAAAAACAAAAAAAGCTGGCCAGGGTGTGGCAAAATAGTTCATCTGAAAAGCCCCAACTCCACAAAAAATAATTAAAAATATTTAATAGTGAAAGACATGGATAAAGTGACATGGATAAAGACATGGATTAAATGGATAGTTTCAGATTTATAATCAATTTTAAACTGTTACAACAAATATACAACATAATATCTATTTATTTAAATTTTATTTTAAAAATTTATTGATTTATTTAATATTAGTGGACTTTTAAAAATATTTAGTTATTCCCCTTTTGGGTCTTGTTTTATTGTTGTAGTTGCTGTTGGATAGGACAGAGAGAAATGGAAAGAGGAGGGGAAGACAGGGAGGGGGAAAGAAAGATAGACACCTGCAGACCTGCTTCACTGCTTGTGAAGCAACGACCCCTGCAGGTGGGCAGCCGGGGGCTCGAACTGGGATCCTTAAGCTGGTCCTTGCACTTTGCACCACGTGTGATTAACCCGCTGCGCTACCACCCAAATCCCATTATATATTTTTATTATCTTTATTTATTGGATAGAGACAGCTAGATATCAAGAAGAAAGGAAATGATAGAGAGGGAGAGAGACACTTGTAACACTGCTTCATCACTCGCAAAGCTTTCCCCCTGCATGTGAGGACTGGGGGCTTGATCCTGGGTCCTTGTACATTGTAACATGTCCTCTCAATCAGGTGTGTCACCACCTAGCCCCTACAATGTAATGTCTATAAAATATTTTACATAAACTTCATGCTAACAGCAAAAGAAGACTATGCAGAGATATACAAGATAAAAAACTGTCAATGGTAAACATCTGGATTGAGAAAATTCCATTTTGAGGGTCTAATGAGCATCATGTCTACTATAATTAATCATATTGTATTATATACTTTGATGCTAACAAAAGAATAGATCTTTCACTTTATCATCACCAAAAAATGATATTTATGTGAGGAAATAAGCAAGTTATCAAACCCCATTTTGCAACATGTATGAATATAAAAAATATTTTCAAAAGAATAAGATTAAATGATCTAGGACTGAGCCCAAGGAAGTTAGAACATGTAAGAGAGATTGGTAAGATGGCTTAGCCTATGCTCCTCATGGGTGGAGAGCTTTGGCATTGTTCTCTCTCTTCATCTGTGTGTCTTTCTATCTCAAAAGCTCAGCCAGGAGTAGTAAATCCTCTATGTTGACAAAAATATAATCACCAGCACCAGCAGCATCACTACCACCAGCACCATAGACTTTTATTTATTTTTTTCAAATCAGAACTCTGTTCAGTTCTGATTTATGGTGGTGCTGGGATTGAACCTGGGACCTGAAGCCTCAGGCATTAAACTCTTTTTGCATAACCATGATGCTATCTCCTCAGCCCCATCATCATCTAAAAATTGGTAAGAATTTCAGATCTCTAATAGAGAACTTGGTAGGAGAG
This sequence comes from Erinaceus europaeus, assembly GCF_950295315.1. NCBI lineage: Eukaryota > Metazoa > Chordata > Mammalia > Eulipotyphla > Erinaceidae > Erinaceus > Erinaceus europaeus. The sequence goes on along the minus strand of NC_080164.1, from coordinate 103,897,611 downwards.
GCCAGGTGGCAGAGCAGCCGGTGAAGAACACACATTAGAACACTAGTAGGTGGGAGTCGGGTGGTAGAGCAGCAGATTAAGCCACAGTGCAGGGGAAGTCGCTTCACAGGTGGTGAAACAGAACTGCAGATCTTTCTCTCCCCCTCTCTGTCTTCCCCTCCTCTCTCCATTTCTCTCTGTCCTATCTAACAATGATGACATCAGTAATAACAATAATAACTACAGCAACAATCAAAAACAAGTGCAACAAAAGGGAAAATAAAATAAATATAAAAATTATTTAAAAAAAAAAAAGAACACTAGTAGGTAATCAAGGAGATCTTTATCAAGGATCCTAAAGGATAATTTTTCAAAAGCAAGTGATTAAGAATGCTGAATTCCGGGGCCAGGTGGTGGTGCACCTGGTTGAGCGCACATGTTACAGTGCCCAAGGACCTAGTTTGAGCCCCCGGTCCCCACCTGCAGGGGGAAAGCTTCACGAGTGGTGAAGTAGGACTGCAGGTATCTCTCTCTCTCCCCTCTCCATTTCTGACTATCTATATCCAATAAATAAATAAAGATAATAATTTTTTTTTAAATACAAAGCTGAATTCTGAGGACTGAGGAGATAGCATAGTAGTTATGCAAAGAGACTCTCAGGCCCAAGGCTGAATTCCAACTAAAGTTCAAAGAGATAAGAACTGAAAATTTCCTGTTAGAAATGAGGTACCTTAACAAGAACAACCTTGTAAGGCAATCATTAAATTTCAATGTATAAGTATATTAGTACCACTGAGAACTTGATGTATTTCCAGAAATGCAAGTGATGGTGTAAAGCCTTATCTAATTAAGGCTCATAGTGAGAATTTTTTAAGCTGTGGTTTGTTTTGTTACAGTTCTTTGCAGTTCTCAAGATACATGTATCACATGTGATACATATAATAAGACTCAAAATTTCCAGACATAAAATACACAGGTTACAGATAATAAAGCTGTGGTCTAGAAAGTTTAAAGGGTGTGCCCCAGATCACATAGTACAAAGATCTGGGGACAAAGTTTAAATTCAGACATCCAGATTCAAACTTTGGTGGAAAAGAGATAATTTTGCCCCAGGTTACCTGGCTTATACCAGGAAAATAAATCTTTCAAAAGGAAATAAATCAGTGCCACTCAAGTTTCTGACTGCAGGCTTTCTAACTTTGAGCACTGAAACCAAATCTACACAAGGTGATTTTTATGTGTTCTAGAAAGACATTATGCTCCAGTATTTCCTATCAGCTTACTTTCACTTCCTTACCATGGGCTATGTGAGTTTGCAGGTAGGTTTGTTCTGTTCAGGCACTCTTCTAAAGGTCACTGCTATATTCTAGGCATTGTATTTTATTGGCAACATAATTAAAATACAGTGTAAACAATTACATTTTGATGATACCATGGAAAAATGTTCAGTCTTCCACAGGTGCCAGAAGAACTGGAATGTAGAAGAGTGTTGGTTTCAGGATCTTGTGGGTTATGTAATGTAGAGACATGAATGTGAAAATGGTCATTGATAAAGTACAGACCCAACAATGCCTCTGTTTCTATATCTGAAGATGTAATATTTTATCTGAGTAGATGCTGACAAAGATAAATATTTCAAAAGTACACCTCATGTAAAGGCTATATTGTATACTTTGGAGGCGATATGCTCCTCAGAATAGAAGTAGTCAAGAAAGAACCAAATTCACATATGTATTACCTATTATAACCAAAAACAACGACTATTCTTCTTTATTATTATTAACTTTATTTATTAGAGACAGCCAGAAATTGAGAGGGAAGAGGGAGATAGAAAGGGAGAAAGGCAGAGAGACTCTTGCAGCCCTTCTTTACCATTCACAAAGCTTTCTCCCTGCAGGTGTGGACTGGGGTCTAGAACCTAGGTCTTTGCACATTGTTACATGTATGCTCAACCAGGTGCATCAACACTCATCACAACTATCCTTTCTAAGCAGTTGATAAGGGTAGTAAACTAAGGTTAGGAGAAAAATAAAGAATACCAAGAAGCAATGACAAGCCTGGAATCTCAGATACGAAGGAATCTACAAGAAGCTATAAAGTAGAGTGTGATTTTTAAAAAAGGGAGTGGGGGGGAGAGGAAGATGGCGGACTGAGAAGTCGCTAACAGCGAGCGCTCGGATCGCATTGTCGGCAACGGTAGGATTTTCTGCCTTTAGCAGGCCAGTTAATAAGGGGTGACACCAAAGAGTGAGTACAATTTAATTTGGGTTAAGAATTAGAGTAAAGGTGACACGGACTAGCGGGGTTCCAGAATTCCCAGGGCGCTGGGCAAGGCGAGTGCGCTGGGCATTGTCCTCCGCCCGCCCAGGAAGGCGGCTCCTCCACCGGTTGCAGAGCGCGGCGGGCAGAGGACCCGGAGAGAGCACTTTAGCTCGGGGGCTTTCCCTTGGGAGTCTCCAGGGTCCACCGCGACCCTGAGGGCGGATCCAAAGACTTCTTGAGTATAGCTCTCATTGGATCAAAGGACTTGGAGCTAGTTTTCATTTTTGAGAAATCCTTTAAAAAAGTCTGGAGGGAGGGGTTTCCCGGAAGATGGTGGACTGAGAAGCGGCTAGCCTTTGAGCTCCGGACACATCTCGTGTAAACAATAGGATTTTCTGCCTTTAGCAGGCCAGCCAATAAGGGGCCATAGCGGTGACACCAAGGAGGTGTCTATAACTTAATTTGGGTTAAGAATTAGAATAGGGGAAAAAAATTCTTTTTTCTTCCTTTTAATTTTCAAGCATACATCCTTCCTGCCACCCCCCCCATAAGCAGTGCCTGGGACCAGCTACTAGCAGGATACCCAATACCACCAAACAGGGTTTTTTGTTTTTTTTTTTAAACTCACTGATACACATTTGGGAAGTCCCTCGCACTGCTCTTTAATTACAACCCTTCTTCTTATCTTCTCCCTTTTCTCTCTCTTATCTCTCTCAATCTCTTTTTTTTATTATTTATTTATTTATTTATTTATTTTATCTTGTCATACACTTCTTTCTTCTTTGCCTTTCTGAATTTGTGAATTACTTTGGGGAAGAAATCTGACCCAGAGTGGACTCTCTATGTGTGTATCTCTGCTCTAGTTCCCTTTACACTCTTGTTACCCCTAGAATATACACTGGATATTAGATTTGCATAACTGTCTATTCTTGCTATCCTCTCTTTCTTTTCTGTTTCTTCACTGGGATTTGGTTACTATTTTTTCACGGACTGGAGAAATTTTTTGGCTAACTGGTAACTATTAAACTCCTTCAATACTTACTTCAGTTGCTACTGTAATTCTGGAGGTTGGTGAGTGCAATTGTCATAAAGGTATTTAGTACAGTGTTACTTGTGCTCAAAACACAACAACTGAGGAACAACAGAGCATTAAAAAAAAAAAAAGAAAGAGAAACACATAAATAAAAAAAATGGGTAGATTAAAAACAAATAAAACTGCTACCCCAATGAATGAAGACAAGAGCCCAGAAGAAACCACAAATCAGTCAGAAGTAACATAGATAAGAAAAGTATGCAAGCAATAATAAACTTATTAATCACAGAAATGAAAACAACATTGGAGGAAAGGAATGGCAGTATTAGGGAAACAACAGTTGAGACCCCCAAGGAAAATACTGATTATCTTGAGACAATTAGAGAACTGAAAGCTGAAATAGCTGTAATGAAGAAAGAAGCTGAGGCAAGGGAAAGCAGACTAACAGAAGCAGAAAACAGAATTAGTCAGACAGAGGATGAGTTAGAGAAAGCGAAGAAAGAGGTGAAAGAGCTTAAAAAGAGATTGAGAGACACTGAAAACAACAACAGAGACATATGGGATGATCTCAAAAGAAGTAACATTCGTATAATTGGCCTGCCAGAGGAAGAAAGAGAGGAAGGGGAAGCAAACATTCTAGAGGAAATAATACAAGAAAATTTCCCAGACCTGAATAACAGAAAGGATATCAAGGTGCAAGAGGCCCAGAGAGTACCAAACAGAATCAACCCAGACCTGAAAACACCAAGACACATCATAGTCACAATGAGAAGAAGTAAGGATAAAGAAAGGATCCTAAAGGCTGCAAGAGAGAAACAAAAAGTCACATACAGGGGAAAACCCATAAGACTTTCTGCAGATTTCTCAACTCAAACTCTAAAAGCCAGAAGGGAGTGGCAAGATATCTATCGAGCCCTGAATGAAAAAGGGTTTCAACCAAGGATAATATATCCTGCTAGACTTTCATTCAAGCTAGATGGAGGGATCAAAACCTTCTTAGATAAACAACAGTTAAAGGAGGCAACTATCACCAAGCCGGCCCTGAAAGAGGTACTAAAAGACCTCTTATAAACAGGAACATCACTATAATACTTGTAATATATCAGAGTAAACAAATTGTTTTTTAGAACAATGGCACTACAATACATTAAATCCATAATATCAATAAATGTCAATGGCTTAAACTCACCCATCAAAAGGCACAGGGTGGGGGGATGGATCAGAAAACATAACCCAACCATATGCTGCTTGCAAGAATCCCATCTGTCATAACAAGATAAACACAGACTTAAAGTGAAAGGATGGAAAACTATCATACAGGCTAACGGTCCACAAAAAAGGGCAGGAACAGCCATTCTCATCTCAGACACGATAGATTTTAAATTAAATAAAGTAATAAAAGATAGGCAAGGACATTACATAATGATTAGAGGATCAATCAGCCAAGAAGACTTAACAATTATTAACATCTATGCACCCAACGAGGGACCATCTAAATACATTAAACACCTATTGAAAGAATTTCAAAAATACATCAATAGTAATACAATAATAGTGGGAGACTTCAATATCCCACTCTCACACTTAGACAGATCAACAAAGCAGAGAACCAATAAAGATACAAGAGAATTGAATGAAGAGATTGACAGACTAGACCTCTTGGACATTTTCAGACTCCTCCACCCCAAAAAACTGGAATACACCTTCTTTTCAAATCCACACAACACATACTCAAGGATAGACCACATGTTAGGCCACAAAGACAGCATCAATAAATTCAAGAGCATTGAAATCATCCCAAGTATCTTCTCAGACCACAGTGGAGTAAAACTAACTTTTAACAACAAACGGAAAATTATTAAAAGACATAGAATTTGGAAACTAAACAACATGCTCCTTAAGAACCACTGGGTCAGAGACTCACTCAAACAGGAAATTCAAATGTTCCTGGAAACTAATGAAAATGAAGACACAACCTATCAAAATATTTGGGACACAGCGAAAGCAGTACTGAGAGGGAAACTTATAGCCATACAATCACATATTAAACACCAAGAAGAAGCCCAAATGAACGACGTTACTAGACACCTCAAGGACTTAGAGGAAGAGGAACAAAGGAACCCTAAAGCAACCAGAAGGACAGAAATCACTAAAGTTAGAGCAGAAATAAACAACATCGAAAATAAAAGAACCATACAAAAGATCAATGAAGCCAAATGTTGGTTCTTTGAAAGATTAAACAAAATTGACAAACCCCTAGCCAGACTCACCAAACAAAAAAGAGAGAAGACTCAAATTAATAGAATTGTAAACGATGCAGGAGATATCACAACTGACACCACAGAAATCCAGAGAATTCTGCGAAACTTCTATAAAGAACTATATGCCACCAAGCTAGATAATCTGGAAGAAATGGAACAATTCCTAGAAACCTATGCACTTCCAAAACTGAACCAAGAAGAACTACAAAATCTAAATGCACCAATCACAGACAAAGAAATTGAAACCGTTATTAAGAATCTCCCCAACAACAAAAGTCCTGGACCAGATGGCTTCACAAATGAATTCTATAAAACTTTCAGGAAACAGTTAATACCCATACTTCTTAAGCTATTCCATAAGATTGAAGAAACAGGAATACTCCCTTCCACCTTTTATGAAGCCAACATCACCCTGATACCAAAATCTGATAGGGACAGAACAAAAAAGGAAAACTACAGACCAATATCTCTGATGAACATAGATGCCAAAATATTAAACAAGATCTTGGCCAACCGGATATAGCAACACATCAAAAAGATTGTTCATCATGACCAAGTGGGATTCATCCCAGGAATGCAAGGCTGGTTCAACATCCGTAAATCAATCAATGTCATTCATCACATCAATAAAAGCAAAGCCAAAAACCACATGATTATCTCAATAGATGCAGAGAAAGCCTTTGACAAAATCCAACACCCATTGATGCTCAAAACTCTACAGAAAATGGGAATAGATGGGAAATTCCTCAAGATAGTGGAGTCTATATATAGCAAACCTACAGCCAACATCATACTCAATGGACAGAAGCTGAAAGCATTCCCCCTCAGATCGGGGACTAGACAGGGCTGTCCACTGTCACCGTTACTCTTCAACATAGTATTGGAAGTTCTTGCCATAGCAATCAGGCAAGAGAAAGAAATCAAAGGGATACAGATTGGAAGGGAAGAAGTCAAGCTCTCACTATTTGCCGATGATATGATAGTATACATAGAAAGACCTAAAGAATCCAGTAGAAAATTACTGGAAGTTGTTAGGCAATATAGCAAGGTATCAGGCTACAAAATCAATGTACAAAAATCAGTGGCATTTCTTTATGCAAACACTAAATCTGAAGAAGAAGACATCCAGACATCACTCCCATTTACTGTTTCAGCAAAATCAATCAAATACCTAGGAATAAAGTTGACCAAAGAAGTGAAAGACTTGTATACTGAAAACTATGAGTCGCTACTCAAGGAGATAGAAACTGATACCAAGAAATGGAAAGATATCCCATGCTCATGGATTGGAAGAATAAATATCATCAAAATGAATATTCTCCCCAGAGCCATATACAAATTTAATGAAATACCCATCAAAGTTCCACCAGGCTTCTTTAAGAGAATACAACAAATACTACAATCATTTATCTGGAACCTGAAAACACCTAGAATTGCCAAAACCATCTTAAGGAAAAGAAACAGAAATGGAGGCATCACACTCCCAGACCTTAAACTATATTATAAAGCCATCATCATCAAAACAGCATGGTACTGGAACAAAAATAGGCATACAGACCAGTGGAACAGAATTGAAAGCCCAGAAGTAAATCCCAACACCTATGGGCATCTAATCTTTGATAAGGGGGCCCAAAGGATTAAATGGAAAAAGGAGGCTCTCTTCAATAAATGGTGCTGGGAAAACTGGGTTGAAACATGCAGAAGAATGAAATTGAACCACTTTATCTCACCAGAAGCAAAAATCAACTCCAAATGGATCAAAGACCTAGATGTTAGACCAGAAACAATCAAATACTTAGAGGAAAACATCGGTAAAACACTTTCCCACATACACCTCAAGGACATCTTTGATGAATCAAACCCAATTGCAAGGAAGACCAAAGCAGAAACAAACCAATGGGACTACATCAAACTGAAAAGCTTCTGCACATCCAAAGAAACTATTAAACAAACAGAGAGACCCCTCACAGAATGGGAGAAGATCTCCACATGCCCGACATCAGACAAGAAACTAATCACCAAAATATATAAAGAGCTCAGCAAACTTAGCCGCAAAAAAGCAAATGACCCCATCCAAAAATGGGCAGAGGAAATGAACAAAACATTCACCACAGAGAAGATCCAAAAGGCTAACAAACATATGAAAAACTGCTCTAGGTCACTGATTATCAGAGAAATGCAAATCAAGACAACACTAAGATACCACCTCACTCCTGTAAGAATGGCATACATCAAAAAGGACAGCAGCAACAAATGCTGGAGAGGATGTGGGGACAGAGGAACCCTTTTACATTGCTGGTGGGAATGTAAATTGGTACAGCCTCTGTGGAGAGCAGTCTGGAAAACTCTCAGAAGGCTAGACATGGACCTTCCATATGACCCAATAATTCCTCTCCTGGGGTTATACCCCAAGGACTCCATAACACCCAAACAAAAAGAGGTGTGTACTCCTATGTTCATAGCAGCACAATTCATAATAGCTAAAACCTGGAAGCAACCCAGGTGCCCAACACCAGATGAGTGGCTGAGAAAGCTGTGGTATATATACACAATGGAATACTATGCAGCTATCAAGAACAATGAACCCACCTTCTCTGACCCATCTTGGACAGAGCTAGAAGGAATTATGTTAAGTGAACTAAGTCAGAAAGATAAAGATGAGTATGGGATGATCCCACTCATCAACAGAAGCTGACTAAGAAGATCTGAAAGGGAAACTAAAAGCAGGACCTGATCAAATTGTAAGTAGGGCACCAAAGTAAAAACCCAGTGGTGAGGGGTAGGCATGTAGCTTCCTGGGCCAGTGGGGGGTGGGAGTGGGCGGGAGGGATGGGTCACAGTCCTTTGGTGGTGGGAATGGTGTTTATGTACACTCCTAGCAAAATGTAGACATATAAATCAGTAGCTAATTAATATGAGAGGGGGAAATCAATTGTATGTCTCAAAGTTTCTCAAAAGACAAACTGAATCTTTTTAATATATAGGCTATGTATTTGATATGCGGACTCTCTCAAAAGCCTAGACCAAGTAGATTAGAAGCTTCCAATAGCACAGCTATATACAAGATACTGGGTACTGTCCAGCAAACCATAACAAAGGGACTTTTCAAAGTTAACCCAATTAACAAATAATGTGATGATAATATTAACTATTGATTGTCTTTTTGAACCCTAAGACAGCAGGAACCTCACATCTTCACTATAGAGCCCCTACTTCCCCCAGTCCTGGAACCCTTGGATAGGGCCCACTTTCCCGTATGCATCTCCCAATCCAAACCAAATAACATTGCATCTGCCGATCACAACCTAACCAAAGCAACGATTGCTACCTCAACATGCTTCACCTCAGAATATATCCAGAGACTTCACGTGTGGAATGACAACCCTTCAGCTTCATTACTCGGGTGAGACCTTTCCTTTAATAGTACACTCTAATTTCATCTCAGGTAGTTCACTTTCTAACAAAGTCCCATAACCTAGATATACACCAGTTTCTATGAGAGAGAGCTTATGTGCACACGTATCCATAAACTACTGCAAAATATATACCTGAAAGCAGGACTACACTAGAGTTTGCAGTGAGTACCTCCCTAACACTTCCTCTCCACTATTCCAAGCTTGGGATCCATGATTGCTCAACAAATTGTTTGGCTTCATATGTTAACTCTCTTTTCAATCACCAGGTTCCAGATGCCACCAGGATGCTGGCTAGGCCTCCCTGGATTGAAGACCCCACCAATGTGTCCTGGAGCTCAGCTTCCCCAGAGTCACACCCTACTAGGGAAAGAGAGAGGCAGACTGGGGGTATGGACCGACCAGTCAACGCCCATGTTCAGCGGGGAAGCAATTACAGAAGCCAGACCTTCTACCTTCTGCAACCCTCAACGACCCTGGGTCCATGCTCCCAGAGGGATAGAGAATGGGAAGGCTACCATGGGAGGGGGTGGGTTATGGGGATTGGGTGTTGGGAATTGTGTGGAGTTGTACCCCTCCTACCTTATGCTTTTGTTCACTAATCCTTTCTTAAATAAAAAATTAAAAAAAAAATAAAATAAAAAAAAATAAAAAAGGGAGTGGGGAATACATTAGTAGAAAAAAAGTCTACATGATAGAAAATAATTATCTAACAATTCAAGAAGTATAAGTATAAAAGTGACCACATTTATATAAATAACAGCTTTATACTTTTGTTAAAAGTGACCAAATAATGATACCTGATGCTACATGGAAGACAGGGAGTTACGTTTATTTCACATTAACAGGTTACAAACTGATTCCTGCCAGGTCAGAACAAACTTGTACAGTTTCCAGCTAGGCCTGGCACAAGCTGATTGGTTACAGAGTCCATCAAGGTGCTGACAATAAAGCAGTGAAAACAGGTTGACTATAGTCAGAATCCACCACCCAGGATACTGGAATGTAGAAATGAGAGTCCACCAGCAGCAGTTATTTTCATTCTTTCACCTGTGGATTTTTCATTTCACTATTGTCAAGGAATTCCACTGGATATCAAAGAGACTGGAGCCAAGGAGGATGAAGGAGAAAGGAATTTATTGGCATGGACCGAGAGTCTGGAACACTCTGAAAACTCCAGGCCATGAACAAGGCCTCAGTTCTGGTTTTATATTCTCTGGCACTATAGGAGTAGGCTCCAGTTACAGAAGCAGATGTGATAAGTGGATTTATATTTTTCACACCTTTTAGCTCTGGCTTCCTTCCTGCTGGGTGTCTTTGCCCTGATAGTTGAGGGGGCAGAGAATTCCTGAAATTACCCTAGGCTAACATGGTCAGCTCCAGATGTATTCACCTGGATAATGGTGGGGGATGGCTAGGCTTGGCACATTTCCCAGTAATGGGAATCAGGAGTCTTTCTTATCTATGGGGTTCATATCCACTGACCTATAAACTATAAACACACTTAAAAAAATTTCTTTACTGAGGCATTAATGTTTTACATTTGACAGTAAATACAATAGTTTTGCACATGCATAATATTTCCCAGTTTTCCATAAAACAATACAACCCCCACTAGGTCCTCTGTAATCCTTTTTGGACCTGTATTCTCTCCCACCCACCCACCCCAGAGTCTTTTACTTTGGTGCAATGTGCCAATTCCAGTTCAGGTTGTACTTGTGTTTTCCCTTCTGATCTTGTTTTTCAACTTCTGCCTGAGAGTGAGATCATCCCATACTCATTCTTCTGTATAAACACACTCTTAATAAACATTCTCTTAGGGCTTCTTTATAAACACACTATAAGGACATTTAGGGGCTTAATTTTTGGAGATTCCCTCTCACTCTAAATGTACATATAATTTCATTCACTCTACTCTTATAGACAATTAGCTATTATAAATTCCATTTTACAGGCTAGGAAACTGATCATGATATTTATCATGCCATACTGAGTGATTCTACAATACAAACACAGGTGATCCTAAATTCAAAGATTGACTCTAAGTTCTCTGCTGAAAAAACATGGGAATATAATACTTAACAGGATTCTATCCTTAGAATAACTACAATCTAGGAAGAAAGGAAGAAAGAAAGAAAGAAAGAAAGAAAGAAAGAAAGAAAGAAAGAAAGAAAGAAAGAAAGAAAGAAAGAAAGAAGGGAGTCGGGCTGTAGCGCAGCGGGTTAAGCGCAGGTGGCGCAAAGCACAAGGACCGGCATAAGGATCCCGGTGCGAACCCCGGCTCCCCACCTGCAGGGGAGTCGCTTCACAGGCGGTGAAGCAGGTCTGCAGGTGTCTGTCTTTCTCTCCTCCTCTCTGTCTTCCCCTCCTCTCTCCATTTCTGTCTGTCCTATCCAACAATGACAACAACATTAATAACTACAACAATAAAACAACAAGGGCAACAAAAGGGAATAAATAAATAAAATAAATATTAAAAAAAATTTTAAAAAAAGAAAGAAAGAAAGGAAAAGAAAGGAAAGGAAGTTGTTAAAATGCAGAGTAAGGAGTACTCTGAACATTTATTTAGAACTCTGAGATTTATTTATTTATTTATTTATTTCTCTTTACCAGAGCACTACTTATCTCTGACTTACAGTAGGAAGGAAGGGAATTAAACCTGGGACTTAGAGTCTAAGGCATGAAATCCTTTTCCATAACCTTTATGCTATAGCCCCAAACACCCCAGGCTCTGAGATTTCTTACTTGCCCATTACTAATAAGACTAGCCTCTAGACTTTAGCAATCTGAAAAGAAGTCAAAAGGTAGAGGGATTTAAAGTATATTGGTTAAGAATGTCTGTTATGAGATTATGATATAATGTCAAATTCTGGATCCTTCAGTAAGTGTGCATACACACTTACTTATTCATTTGACTATCTAGGTCTCTTGCATTTCCACAACTCAGGAGCAGTTTTTTAGTTCAGATAGAGACAGAAAGAGAGAGAGAGAGAGACATGTCATTGTCAGAACTGCCCTCAATGCCACAGCACTCCTGTGTGCTGCTGGACTTGAACCTGAGCTGTGCCTATGGTAGGGCAAGCAGATGCCCTGTCTTGTGAGTAATCTCTCCAGTCCTCCACTCACTGCTTTAAGACATTGATCTAGGAGCTTCATATGCCTTCTTTTCTTCGAAATTATTTCCTTTACTACGCTCTTTTCAAGAAGTTTTGCATAACAAATAGTCTTAGAAGATAGAGAAAATACAGTATGAAAATATCTGTGGTGAAGGATGTATGCTTACTGCCTAGTAAGTATGAGTAATGTTTTCCTCTAGATAAAAAAAAAAAAGACAGGCATGTTCACTGCCCGTTTGAAAGTATTTGTATTCTTTATACTCAGCATTACTTTCCTATAACATTTCAGAAAAGATTGTGCAAAGACTAGGAAGATAGCTTAATAGTTACATAAAAATATTTTCATGCCTAAGGTTCTAAGTTCCTAGGGTCAATCCCCAGCACCATCCTATAACACTCACAGCACCTGGAAGTGTTCTGAAAATAATAATAATTAATAAAAATAATGCTCAAGTCGAACACCAGTCACACTGAAGGAAGCTTCAATGTTTTGACAGCTTTGTGTTTCTCTCTCTTTTAATAATTCTTTTAATGTATTTTTTAAATCTTTAGTTATTGGATAGCAACAGCCAGTAATAGAGAGGGAATGGGGAGATAGAGACAGAGACAGAGACAGAGACAGAGACAGAGAGCCACCCTCAAGCCCTGCTTCACCACTCACAAAGCTTCTCCCCTGTAGGTGGGGATCAGGGGCTCAAGCCCAGGTAACATGTAATGTGCGCTTAGCCAAATGCACCACCACTTGCCCCCTCTGTTTCTTTTTCCGTCTTATTGGCTTTGAGCAGTTCTTCTTCTAGCGTTTGCCAGCTTTGAGCAGTGAATCTCTAGTAACAGAAACAACAACAAAAAGTCTGCAAGAATAATCTTACCCAATCTGTACAACCAGAGGTATTTAAGGTTTGAGCACTGATAGAAATAGTGGTATTCCAGCTTCTGATTTTCCTGTGAATAATACATTTCCTATGTCTACACAAGAGTTTGCTACCCATATCTGAGTCTAGTTTAATTTGTTGGTTTGTAGATAGTACATATTCTCAGACCCTTCACTGTAGCCAATACTCACTAAGCAGAGAATTTGGATGAAAAAATTTTTTTATTTATTTAAGAAAGGAGACATTAACAAAGCCACAGAATAAGAGGGGTACAATTCCACACAATTCCCATAACCCGATCTCCACATCCCACCCCCTCCCCTGATAGCCTTCCCATTCTCTATCTCTCTGGGAGTATGGATCCAGGGTTGTTGTGGGTTGGATGAAATATTTTAACAACTCTAGGCTTCTGTCTTTTCAATCACACAAAGGAGGATAATAATGATAGCAAGTGTTTCAATATTGTGTAGATTGGAGGCACCAGCAGATATATTTACATAACTCATTCATGGCATATCATTTCAGCAGCAGTTAATATAAACTCAGAGTACTATATCTGAGTTGAAAGATAAGTTAAAAATTATGATAAGCTTTTGAACAGTTGCTGATGTTCCATATAGAATTGCCTTGACAGCAGATACTAAAACAAGTTTTAAGTAAAGTCCAGTTGGCCACTGTAGTCTGCCTGGTTGGCTATGATGAAAATGATTCTCCAAATGTAATCAGGCTGAGTCAAACTACTGATACACTCACTTGTACATCCTACTAAGAGTTTTACTCAGAGAAGTGTTAGTATATATTGTCTCTTAGGATGAGATGTCATTTTATGTTTCTTCTAACTTTCATTTGATTCTGTAGCCTATTATTTCAACTGCAAGGACAGATTCTGAATACAAAAAAAACCCTTGAAGGATGAATGATTTAGCCATCTAATATAACTCCCTTCAGGCACCTTTTCAATTAGTTATCTCAGAGATTTTTATCAGGATGATACAGTGCTTCTAATTAGACATGCTGTGGGTACTTTACTAAGATTGGTTTACAGTTGCTATTAACAATCACAAGTACATCTTTAGTCACAGAGAATCTAATACTGGTTATTCCTGGGACACAAATTAACTTGAAAGGTGATATCCACTCTGCATTTGAGAGCTAAGTATATACAATATGCCAAATTTCTCCATTATGTTAATTCAGAAATATATCAAATTTGCAATGTCTTCTGTAAAATTCTCTAAAAATCTTTATAAATACCTTTATGAAGAAAATTTGTGATAATTTTAGTGTAGTATCTTGGGAAAATAATTGCAGATGCACATATAAATTTATGAATAAGAATACTAATTTTATTATATTTAAATTTCTCTTACAACTTTTTTTTTTGTTTCCAGGGTTATTGCTGAGACTTGGTGCATGTATGACAAATCAAGTGGCCTTTTATTCTGTTTCTTCTTTTTCACTTTTTCTTTTTCCTCTCCTTCACTTTGTCTTCTTTCTTTATTTCTTTTGTTTTCTTTTTTGGGGATGGAGACAGAGATAAATATTCAGTCGAGAGAGAAATAGAGAGAGATACCTGCAGCACTGTTTTACCACTCATGAGGTTTGCCTACTGCAAGTGGGTCTTAAGACTTTTTTTTGCACATCAATTTTTGTACATATAAATTATAATAGCCAATGATGATTTGGCATCATTCCAATACAATATTAGTGGAGAGAAGCAGGGACACAATATACATATGTTTTTGCCAAAAATGTATTAGTTAAAAACTTGAATAAAACAAACCTTAAAACATAAAAATATAACATTGTAATAAACATGATGTCTGCAGGGAGAGAAAATGTATTTCTTTATGACTTCAGATATAGAAACTGTTCAGTGTATAAAGAAATTCTGTAGGTTGGACTATGTTTCAGAAAAGCTAAGTAACAACCTGAAGAATAAAAACATACAATACAAACTAGATTATTTCAAGTACCCTGATTTCATTCAACTTCCTCTAGAAATAGCATATCGATTCCTCTGTCCAAGACATGACTTCCCCTCTATGGACAGTTTGATAAAGACCATGATCAAGGCTCCCTCCCCTTCATGGCAAAGTAGTAGGGAGATGATCATAGAAGAACTCTGTTGGGGATTTGGATTATGGAAACAAGACAGAAAACTGTTAACACTGATCTAGCCCCTTTGTAACACTGAC
The DNA here is from genome assembly GCF_950295315.1 of Erinaceus europaeus. NCBI lineage: Eukaryota > Metazoa > Chordata > Mammalia > Eulipotyphla > Erinaceidae > Erinaceus > Erinaceus europaeus. The sequence continues at coordinate 103,882,477 of NC_080164.1, read as the reverse complement.
ATGAACTTGTAATTTCTGACATATTTCAACAATAATTCCCTTCGTTGCTTTCCTATTTAACTCATGTCCACCTTGCAAATAAACAGATTCTATGGATTCTACGGATTCTATGGATTCTAGGATTCTTGGATTCTAGGATTCTAGGCACGCTAAGAGTCCCCTGGTGTCTTTTACTTCGTGTCACCCCTGTCGTGAGCAAGAAAGAACCAGTCTGTTACCTTTCCCCTGGAGACCATCCCAAGCCAGAGAGAGAGATACCGAAACCCTACCATTGCTTTTCCACATTGAGGGCAAGGTCCTATAGAGGCCCACAAGAGGGTCCACTACATTGTTCCTGATGGAAATTACCAGTGTCAGTAGAGAGAGGAATCTATCAGAGGTCCATCATGTCTATTAAGAATCAGAGGATTCCTTGACTAAGGCACTGGATGATGAGGTGGCCTGGTAGTGACCTAAAAGAACCATCATTAAGGTATGCTAGTCTCTTGCCCTTATCCAGCTTTTGTAGTATATTTTATTTTATAGGTAAAATCTCTAAATTTTTATTTATTTATGAAAAGGAAACACTGACAAAACCATAGGATAAGAGGAGTACAACTCCACACAATTCCCACCACCAGAACTCTGTATTCCATCACCTCCCCTGATAGCTTTCCTATTCTTTAACCCTCTGGGAGTATGGACCCAAGGTCATTGTGGGATGCAGAAGGTGGAAGGTCTGGCTTCTGTAATTGCTTCCCCGCTGTACATGGGCATTGACAGGTCAATCCCTACTCCCAGCCTGCCTCTCTCTTTCCCTAGTGGGGTGGGGTTCTGGGGAAGGGGTGCTCTGGGACACATTGGTGGGGTTTTCTGTCCAGGGAAGTCTGGTTGGCATCATGATAGCATCTGGAACCTGATGGCTGAAAAGAGAGTTAACATGCAAAGCCAAAAAGTTGTTGACTAATCATGAACCTGAAGGCTGGAGTAGTGCACATGAAGAGTTGGGGGGGGGGGGGTCCTCCATTCCATAGCTAGCTAGCAGGCATATTTTAGTTATATTCCAAAGGGCCTGTGGCTATACTAGCATTTTTTTTTCTTTTTCCCCTGAGCCTGAAATCTCATATGCAGGTGAATCCAAGTTATTATCTGGGGAGAGGATGTCATGGCCGGAAAAGGACCAGAAAACTGGATCAGGGAAGAGAGTAGCTCCCAAACATGGGAAAGGTGTATAAATATTGTTGACTATAAACCCCATTGATTTGATCTGATCTGGGACCCATATTCAGCTTAGGAGCCTATGTGACTTCTGCATCCCTCTAGATCTGAGCTCACATTCTATGGTCATGAGTAGGAACATTCCAAGCTGCCCCAATATCAGGACCCGTCTTCCTCAGTTGTAGCAAGAGTATGTTGTCCAGCCTCCCTTCAGAGAATGGGACATTCTCTATCGTTAAACCAAGTTGAGGGCAAGGTGCTATGGGGGCCCACAAAGGGTCTGTTTTGTTGTTCCTGATATAGATGACTGTTAACAATGGAGAGAGGGATTTATTCGAGGTCTAGGCCCATCATATCTGTTTGGGAATCTCAGGACTCCCCGAATAGGGCCCCAGCTGATGGGGTGGCCTGATAGTGAGTAAAGAGTCATTGTTAAAGTATGCCAGTCTCTTGTGCTTATTCAGCCTTTGTAGTCCTTGCTTTGATAAGGATAGGTTGGGAGTGAGTGAGGGAAGTATAATAGGAAACAAGTGAGGGTAGCTAAGTCAAAGTAGACACTGTCTCATTATGAACTTCATACTGACTCACTGTAGACTATTGTGTACTTTTGCTTTCAGGTATATATTTTGCCCTAATTTATGGATACATGTGAACATATCTCATGGGACCTGGTCTATATCTAGGTTTTGGGACTTTGTTACTAAGTGAACCATCTGGAATGGAATTAGAGAATCCTATGAAAGGGAAGGTCTCACCCAAGTAATGAGGGTGAAGGGTTGACATTCCATGCTTGAGATCTCTGGACACAGTCTGAAATGAAGCATACCAAGGTGGTACTTGTTATGTTGATTAGGTTGGGACCAGCAGATGCAATATCATTTGGTAAGTAGCATGCAGGAAAGTGAGCCCCACTCTAGAGGTTCCAGGACTGGGGCAAATATAGGCTCTGTAGAGGAAGTGGGAGGTTCCTGCTGTCTAAGGGTTTAAGCAGGCAATAGATAGTTATTGCTATAATTAAATTATTTGGCAATTGGGTTAACCTCGAAAAATCCCTTTGTTAGGATCTGCTGTATCATACACAACATCACCATGATAAAACTGTGCCACCAGTTGCTTCCGTTCTCCCTGGTCTAAGCTTATTTTTATTCCCTTATGTTGCCTTTTTTTTTAAATGTCATTGTTGGATAGGACAAATAGAGATAAATAGAGAGAGGAAGGGAAGACAGAGAGGGAGAGAAAGATAGACACCTGCAGACATGCTTCACCACTTATGAAGCAACTCCCATGCAGGTGGGGAGCTGGGGATTTGAACTAGGATTCTTACGCTGACCCTTGCTCTTTGAGCCACCTCGCTTAACCCGCTGCACTACTACCCAACCCCCCTGGTCTAAGCTTTTAGGAGAGTCAACATATTAAAGACTCAGCCTATGGTCTATGCATTAAAAAGTTTGAGACATTAAATCAATTTTTCCCCTCTCATATTAATTGAGTAGTGATTTATATGACTACAAATTAATAGGAGTGTACATAAACACCATTCCCACCACCAAAAGACTGTGTTCCATCCCACCCTCAACCCCCCAACCCCCACCTGATAAAGCCAAACATCCACCCTCACTCTCAACCCAGGGTTTTTACTTTGTTGTCCTATTCCAATTTCTGTCAAAACCTGCTTTGAGTTTCCCTTTCTGTTATTCTTTCTCATCTTCTGTTTATGAGTGGGATCATCCCATACTCATCTTTATATTTCTGACTTAGCTCACTTAACATAATTCCTTCTAGCTCCATCCAAAATGGGTCAGAGAAGGTGGGTTCATTGTTTTTAATAACTATGTAGTATTCCATTGTGTATATATACCACAGCTTTCTCAACCACTCATCTGTTATTAGGCACCTGGGTTGCTTCCAGGTTTCAGCTATTACAAATTGTGCTTCTATGAACATAGATGTATGCATATCTTTTTGGTTGGGTGTTATGGAGTCCTGGGAGTATATCCCTAGGAGAGGAATTACTGCATTATATGGAAGGTCCATGCCTAGCCTTGTGAGAGTTCGCCAGACTGCTCTGGACAGAGGTTGGACCAATTTACATTCCTAGAGTACTACTTAGCTCTGGCTTATGGTAGTGAGGGAGATTGAACCTGGGAATTTGGAGTCTCAAGCACGAGAATCTCTTTGCATAACCACTATGCAGTCTACCCCCCCACACACACACCTAGTTGCTAGTTGTGAGATGAATTTCAGCTACATTCCACTTATTTTTCAACAGAAACATTGCCCAGGGTGCATCTTTTTTTTTTTTCCTCCAGTGAATTGTCAGAGAAATCCAGTTTGCTCAGACATCTCTGTACTAATTACCTACAGTGGGTAGCATTATTATCAGGAAGAAAAGGCATGGTATCTCTGGAATTCATTTTTTTTGCAATGGTAGGAATCTTTTGATGTTGATGCAAGATTAAAATAGATTTCATTTTTCTTAATGGCAATTATTGTTCCAATGGATGGCATTTTCCATTCATATTAAATTTGATTATATTACACTTTAAATAGCTACAAAAGATCTTAGCTTGTCTTTTATGATTTATTATTTTCCTTTGGAAATGTGTAGAACAACAGATCTTAAATTATGCAATAGCACTTTGAGGCAATAATGAAACACAGTAGGACTAAAATGCATGAGGTTGCTATGAGTTAATTCTAAGTACTCTTCAAAAGTGTTGCCAGGAGTGCTTTCCATCTTAGTCTTCCTTCCATCTTTCCCTTTCAAGTTCAGCTTTAAATCCAATTCTTCTAGGTTATGACTATGCATAAAGAAAAGGAAAAAAAGGGAAGGAGAAATGGAATAAAGAAGGAACAAAGTAAAAAGTGTCACGTTTCTATCCACTAGAATTAGATTATATATTTGCTTAATCTCTTGCAAATCGCGTGACTGTAGGAGTATGTGCCCGAGTTCTGTTCATAATGGCAATCCGTTTTCCAGTGGGATCATCACTATGAACAGGATTCTTGCCACAGCCCATTTCAGTCAGGATCTAGCATCTAGATTTGCTACAGTGAGCTCAAATTGTCTGTACATGTAAATAGGAGAAGAGAAAGGAATGGCTGGCTTGGG